>NC_062269.1:42287392-42588642 GCF_916048215.2 Malus sylvestris | reverse complement strand
AGAACGCCTAATGCTAATCATATGAAACTTGTTCAATCTAGAAATACTTTCCCGTGATCATTAGACGAAGTTGATGCTGCTGAAGTCTTCCCCAAAGAGGTGGAACCAGCAACATTGCCATCGCCAGTGAGCTTGGCGGGTGGAAAAACCTCGTCAAGGGTTTTTTCGCGAACAAGAACACTCACAACTTCAGACATTTTAGGTCTGACACTAGGACCTAGAGTGGTGCAATACACTGCTAATTTCATAATGACGAGGGCTTCTTTTTCATCATATTTAGACAAACTTTTATCAACCAAGCTCTTCAAATTTCCTTCGGCAAGTGCTTGATAAGCCTGCACATATGCAGGATGGGTTGTTAGCATCAAGCTTGAATGCGTAACCACACCTAAAAATGCATAATCAAATATAGAGAAGAAAACACAAAAACACAACCCTGTCACTCTTACTTACCCTATCTAAAAGAACCTGAGTTTCCTCGTTTGGTTTGCTCAATATGTTTCTCTTCCCACTAACAATTTCAAGCATGACCACCCCAAAGCTGTAAACATCTGCTTTGTACGTTATATCATTTGTTTCAAGGTAACACTCTGGCGCCATGTAGCCTCTGTAATAAGCATAAGCATTTAATTTTACATAGACTTAAATTTGCCTTATAAAACTGGTGAGTTACTAGTTTACTTACTTCGGAACTTCTCTTGTGATGACCTTAACCTTATCTTCTTTGGTATAAAGACTTGCAAATCCAAAGTCAGATATCTTAGGCTCAAAATTTTCATTAAGAAGAATATTAGCGGATTTTATATTCCTATGAAGAATCTGTACTCTCGGATGCTCATGTAGATAATTCAAACCCTTTGCTATTCCCAAGCAAATGTTAACCCTTGTATTCCATTCAAGCTTGAATGTGTTAGAAGTATTCGAGCCTGCAGTTGCATACACTTCAATACGTTATATGTTGTATTCGTCTTTCATGATAGTTTTAAAACCATTATATGCATCAAAACATCACAGTACAAGTAAACAAGAAGTAGAAAATACATTACCAAATAAGATATCGGCAAGAGATTGCTTTTCCATATACTCGTAAACAAGAAGTTGGAGGTCTTTATCAAAAAAACCATCCAACAGTTGGAGGATATTTTGGTGTTGTAATGACCTTATGGTGCCAATTTCCTTGTTCAGGTCTTCAATTTTTTTCTTAAATTGAGCGGGATCTAGTTTCTTCACGGCCACAATGTGACCTTGCAGTTTTGCCTTCATTCACACAAAAATTTTAGAATAAAACAAAATTACAAAAATTATAGAATGTATACAAGTACAGAAGTTTACCTTATAAACTGTCCCATAACGTCCAAGTTTTTTTTTGTCGCTAAAATTTTCAGTAGCCTTTATTAATTCTTTGATGGTGACAAATTTATCTTGAAGCTCGTCATCTATTTTTTCTACACCTATTTTGATCTCTGTCCAGAGAAAAAAATGTATCAAGAACATATATCAATCAGACAACTTTAATTCTTTTCGTTTTAGTGTATCAAAGAGGACATATTCTTGTATTGCAATGCAGTATATAATTGTAGCTTAGCATGCATTTTATAGGATTTGGATCCTCTCCTGAGCTTAAGGAGAGGATCCTCCTGACCAATATATATGGATCGTTGGATGAAAATCCTACGGCTATAATTATTATAATTTTAAAGAGATTCCCTTTTTGTAGCCGTTGAATTTTCATCAAACGGCCCATATATGTTGGTCAGGATCGTCTCCTTAAGCTTAGGAGAGGATCCAAATCCCATTTTATAGACACTTACTGTGGACCTCTTTGCTTGTCAGCCACCCCATCCTCCAAGCAAAAGCCAATAAAAGCAGCAGAGCAGCAACAATTGAAGCAATCGTAATCAATGCAACACGTTGACCTTTTAGTTTGTCGGGATTAATTTCAAACTCTGAAATTAGTGGAAAGAGAGTAATAAATTAATAATACATGAGTGTTAATTTGAACAAAACAAATTGAAAAGGAAACGATTCTCAGAGTAAAATATTATCAGAATTCACAAAAATAGCTGATATTAGATGTCTATTAAAACTAGGCATGTAATGAAAAGACAAGGATGCAATCGTAATCAATGCAATGAGTGACGTTTATATTTATCGAGTCTAATTTCGAACGTTGAATTTAGCGGGAGGAGAGTAATAATTCATGAGTGTTCATTTGAACAAAATAAATTAAAAAAGAATCAATACACGAAATAAAATATTACCAGGATTCACAGAAATAGCTGATATTAGAGGTCCATTAAAACTAGGCCGGTAACTAGTAGACCCCTTTCCAGGCCAGTACAAGTGGATCTCTAACAGATCACTATCATGTACAACCTCAACTGAATGATTTACAGTTATCGGTTTTTCTCCATTGCCCGCCTTGTCTATAATGTCGAAATAATTTACTGTTCTGTTACCCTGCAACAAAATTTACTTAAAATAAGATAATACAATAAATAAAAGTAGAATGATGTGACTGTTACCATGACAAAAAAAGGAACTGTTGTTTTCCAAAAAAAAAAAAATGAACTGTTACCTGAATATATACATCAAATGCGCGTTTTCTTAGACTAGTATAGTTTGCATCATCGGTGTATACAATTTCATGGAAATGAAGCGTCACATTATACCAGCCTTTACCTAGACAAAAAGCATAATACTTGAGAGATACCGGGGACAGACGAGCTTTTTCATACAGGGGTGCCTCAGTAATGGAAACTCCACGTGTCGTGCTCTTGACGTAATCACTGCCATTACTGTTTGGTACAAGCCAGTCTCCGGAAAGGCTGTAAGCCCAGTTTTTATTTGGACTTGTGTAAGAGGGGGATGTGTCATTATCTTGATCATATATATTCCCAAGAACAGTTGTCTCTTCACCACCACAATTAATAAACAAGGAATGGTCTGCAAGAACAATTAACGTATAATATGTCCTGCAGCATTTAGTTTGTTTTCAGGATGCCGATTTCCGAAAAATAAACTTACACTTTGGTTTGTTTAGAGGACAGTATTTGTTCTTCATTTCAAACGGATCCATCCTAAAAGTAGTTACCAATTTGTTATACAAGGTTCTGATGATCGAGTCTCTTACTAACACAAAAGGGAAAAAAACATACATATCTGGTAAAGAGGTTGAGGAGTCGCGGCAGCAGGCAAACAAGTTCCTGGAAAAAAAAAAAAAGTTAAGGTCATGAAACAAAAAAATCATAATTGATGTTGTCCCCAACTTCGGCGATGTGCTACAATAGTTGTGGTGATGTTTAAACAAAAAGCCTCGATGCAATTAGTAATGGAAGTGGAACCATTCAATTTCGTCAACAAATACATTCAATAAGAAAGAACATATCCTCACAGTTGTAGGTTGCTTGGCACTACAGAGTCTACTGCTGAAAAATTGTTGAACGAAAGATCCCTAAAAAATAACATAGCATGTATCAATCTCGTTTAATTTGTACATATGAGCAAAAAATTAAAGCTGTTACAAATGAAAGTTCTTCCAACTTTAGTTCAGGATATGAAGACGTACATCCTAGTTTGCAAGGCCCGAAATATCCAACGTGGGATTGCCCCGTTAAGCATATTTCCAGAAAAAGACCTAAACATAATTAAGCGTATATATATTATATTAACGCATGTAATTAACAAGACTTAGATCTGTAGTTAATCTAAATTCTTCCAGTTAAGAATGTTATTCCTTTACATGTAAGACATATCTGATTTCATATAATGAGGGAGGCCACCGGTTAAATTATTGAAGCTCAAGTCTCTGCAAGACAAAACACAGAGGATTAAATTAACAGTTAAAGGAGTTTTGATCTACAATGATATTAAGAACATACTCAATTCTGGTTCCGTGTAATTGGCTATATATTGTGAAATAAAAAATACAACATAGAAAGATATATCAGACAATGCTTAATTAATTGTCCAATGATGCGGTTGAGGATTTGTTGGAGAGTGCTTTCGAGAATAGCTAAAAGTACTTTCTAATAATTAAATGCAATTATGACCACATTTGTCACAAAAAGTAATAAATGATTTTGGGTCCTAAAAGTGTGTTTTGGAAAAATCAGTGCACGTTATATGCTTTTTAGGAAACACTTGTAAGTGATTTTGTAAGAAATCACTTAAATTTTTAATAATAAAAAAATTGAATCGTTTTAAATGAAAACACTTCTAACATAAATGTTTATGATTATAAAACAAGCCCTAAAACTAATTCAATTTTCTTAGGGTAAATGAATTTTAATCCTTGTATTAGATTAATTTTTCATTAAAACCTGGTGTAGTATTAGATATTTGATCTTAGTCTTCCATGTCATCATGATTATTATGACTCATATTTTGTTATTTTTAAACTCTTTAATGGTTCTTTTTGTTTCCCATTGTGCCCCTGTAATTAATTATTCGACCTTCTTGGTATGTTCCAAATTATTAGGAACTAATTTTGACTTTGATTCATTTATGCTTGATTTCTTCCATGATTATGGTGCCTGAAAAGACTTTTCATATCATCATGCCTAAATTACAATATGAAAAAAGTTAAGGTATCACACATATAATACACCAAAAAAGTGTATGTATCTAAATATTAGTAAATAACTGAACACTCCTAAATTATAGTACCTAGTTGAAAACACCTAATCATAGTACCTAGTTGAAAACACCTAATCATAGTACCTAGTTGAACGCATCTAAATCATAGTACCTAGTTGAACGCATCTAAATCATAGTACCTAGTTGAACGCACCTAAATCATAGTATCTAACCGAATGCATCTACATTATGGTACCTAATCGAATGCATCTACATTATAGTACCTAATCGAATGCATCTACATTATCGTACTGAATCGAGTATAGATGCGATAGATCAAACCCAACTCCAAACTTAATAATTCATATACCGACAAAATGATCAAAACCCGATAATAAAATCAACCAACACAAAATAACAACAAAAACTAATAAAATAAGAGATATCACAAGCACAATGCCACAAAAAAGTTACTGAATCCATTCTCTTCGTTGCAAATCGTTGGAATCCACAGAGATACACAAGCCATATACCATTCAAAACCAACAGAAGGAAAATAGAGAGAGACCTACTACAAATGATGAGAAAAAGGGGAAAATCGTAATTAGAAGATGTGTGTGAAGAAATCAGCAATACATGGATGGTTTGCTTCAATTGCAAGAGCCAAATCATTTTTTCTAAGAAGCCTAATCTCTAATTCCTTTGATGTTGCATCTTTAAATGCCGGATGCTCATTTTGAATTAAAAAAAAAATCATTCAATTGTGAACCATTTAATAGCAATATTTAGGGGTAATATAGGAAGACAAAACATAGTAAAATTACATAAAAGAAATTAATAATGACATGGAATATAAATGCTGATTTGGACACAAGTCAAATAACTAAAATTAGTTTTTAATCTTACATACGATATTTATCTAAAAGTAATCATTTTTAAGGACTAAAATATAGTTTTCTAAATTTTCTTCCAGCCAAATTAACAGGACAACTCCAAAAGCAAAATTACAAAAGTGAAGTGAAATTACAGGTATATTAGAGATGTCATTTCTTCACTAATGTATTTGGGGATTGGGCCGGTGATTGAGCAGTTCCTCAGTGTTCTGTAGAAAACCAACGTGAAGAATGAAAAATGAAGCCTTTCGGCACAAACTGGGCTAGAAGTAATTATTACAACAAACCGCTCACAGAGAAATAAAATTAGCACTGTTGGCGATCTTTTGTGGTAATGGGAAACCATGATTTGTTGCCAGGTCGCTTATCGCCCTGTAGAGGAATAAATATATATACATTTTCAACCTCTAATCAAAATATATATGGATAATGTTAGAGAAATAAAATTTGTAATCAAAATTTTTGTAAATAAAATGACATCGAAGATCATGATTGGATATTACGTAAGTATTGATAAATGTGCTCATTTATACTAGGAACATATTATTTAATTTGCAATTTTTGTCTATAAATGTAGTCTCCTTAGCATTACCCTATATATATATATATATATATATATATATATATATATATATATATATATATATATATATATATTATAGAACCAGCAAAGCGAAAGAAAGAGGAAGATGTCTTATACAGATACTGAAGGTTTGGCAAATTGAATATTTCAGTATATTTAGTCGTCGAGTTTCCTTCGAAATTGTTTCCCATGACATTCCTGCACGCCGTGTAAAAAAATTGTCTTTTTAAGAAACCTTAATAGTAAGAGGGAGAGAATACTATTGCTACCTGCCAAGTGTAAAGCTAAAAATTACTTACAGGGAATATATATTAGTCCAGCTGGCCATGGTTTCAACTGGTAAGGGACCAGAAATGTAATTCCCGGCTATTGAACTGTATGCATTCACCAGTCACCATCATATTCTCTTAATTATTTAATTAATGTGTGGCAAACCTCAAATTAATCATTGACAGGAGTGAACACTTACAACAGTTCCAGGCTTGTGAGCCGGTCATAACCTTTTGGAAATTCCTCACTCAAATAATTGGCCGACACGTAGCTGCAACAATGAAAGAGACACTCCTATGTTAATTACTTTTGCATATTAAGACCATCTCCAACCCTGGGCTAAAAGCCAAATTACCCCCCAAATTACCCCCCAAACACTCTCCAACCCATGCTAAAATTTTAGGCTAAATGCCAAATGCTATTTCTGGGCCAAATACCCCCCAGCTTTCCCCCCGGGCTAAATGCGAAATGTTTATCGGAATTTAAATTTTTTTAGATTAAAATGTTCATAAAATTAATTTACAATAATCTGCATATTTATTTTTAAAAAAAAAATTGATTTAAGAAAAAAATTTAGGCTAATTTCATTCTTTAATAATTCCAGGCTAAAATTTTAGGGTAGAAGGGTTGGAGCAGAAAAGATGTTTCTGGGCTAAAAGCTAAATTTTTCGGGCTAAAAAATTTGGCTTTTAGCCCAAGGGTTGGAGATGGTCTAACTCGATTATTATTTCTATTTTATTTAGTTTTTAAGCGATGAGTTTGATTTTTTTTGTTTTTTTCATTTAAACTTACAAGATTCCGAGTGAACTCAAATTTCCGAGGCTTTCTGGAAGAGGACCAGAGAGCTGATTCTCAGACAGATCCCTATGGGAAAAAATGACAAAAGACTTAGAATTAATGTTTTAGAAGATTAATTATATATATATATATATATATATATTTATTATATAAACATGCATACAAATAAAATCACAAGTCTATAAGTATAATTAAATGTGGTGTAAGCAAAGTACTAACATATATGAAAGACTCGAAAGCTTTCCAAAATCCTCAGGAATTGAGCCTGATAGCTTATTAAACTGCATAGCCCTGCAAAAGCCGGTGAAAGTAAAGCATGCATGAAATGAATTAATCCATCAAAATTAAAATATGAGGTGGAGGAGATTAATAAAAGAAATATATAATTTATGTACTCACATTTGAATAAGATTTGTCAATAAACCAAAATTTCGTGGTATACCTCCGCTAAGCAAGTTGTTATTCAGATATCTATATATATAGAGCGTGAAAATGACTTGATAAGAATTTTAACAAAAGAAATTAATGGAAATTAATCAAGATGACTCTCCACAATTAAATTGGCGACATAAAGCCCTTACAGGTTTTGAAGAGAAACCAAGTTCCCTAAGCTTGCTGGTACTAGACCACTGAGTTGATTGGAGGATAGATCCCTTGATATAGAGAACCCCAATTTAGGATTCTAATTTTCACAAGTACACACTAAAGCATCTAGTTGATTGATTAACAATGAATTTTCATGTAAAACTATCCATATATTCATAATCATGCAAATTATAGTGTGTGCGTGTAACCATCTAGTATATATTTACTTACAGGTATTCGAGATCCATCAAATTCCCCCATGTATCAGGAATGCTGCCATGAAGTTTGTTGTTGGCTAGAGAGCTTTTGATATGATATATAAAAAGAAAGAAAAAAAAACAAAATTTAATTAGGTTGAACTTATAATTTCTTTACACACTTAGTGAATATTTTTGTGAAGGTTAGTTCTTTTTACACCCCAAAGTTGTCACTGGAGTCTGCAATATAACATAAACAACTGAAGTTACATTAAAGATTGGTGGGCAGAGAAAGAGTCAGATTACGTACAGGTACTTTAGATTGCTAAGATAACTCACAGCTTCATGAATGGTTCCAGTTAAATCAAGGTTGTTTATTTCACTGCCACACAAAATGAGTGCACAAAAAAAAAAAAAGGGTTAATACCATTCTATATATAATTTAAACAAGATTTTGATGATTTATTTGACCTAATGCGTATTTGTGAAATATTGTTTCATACATACATTTTAGAGATGCTGCATTGATTAGTCGCATTATTGCAATCACAATTGATTGTAAAACCAAAAAATGTTCCATCGCACGATTTGTCTGTAATGGTTTGTTGTTGCTTCAATTCTAAGTCTCTCGTAATGGCTTGAAGAGCAAACACTGCCAATATTTCGGTAAGTAATTAATAAATACGATGATCAGACCTCTTAGCTGAAATTAATTAATTAAACATGTGTTTGAAGGCGATATAATCAGAAAGTTAGCTGATGATTAAAACAGATGGAGTGAAATTGGTAATGATACCTTCATCTTGTTGCAGTAGAGCCCCGTCGGCTCTACAGTGGAATTTGGATTGAGGCCAGCGTCCAAGTTGCCAAAGGAGAATATGGTAGAAAACAAGCTTAGTAAGATGCAGTCTTAGAGAAGGCTTACTCATTTCTATTGCTAGGTCGTGACTCGTTGTAGAAGATAATTTGCTCCAGCAATGTCGATGGCCTATATATATTACGAAACCACCTGTGGAAATGAGACCCATGTATAGTATAAAGGTGGTCAACAACGCAATCGGTAATGTGGTTATCGATATAAAAATATGTACTTGCGAACAATTTTATTACAAAAATAATATTCTTATCACCTGTAATTGTACCATTTTCTTAATATAGATGAGATTCACATGTGTTTGTGAACTCTACCCTTATTAGAAAAAGGGACACTTTAGATGCGATCCCTAATTACCAATGTTCTTTGACTAAAACCTTGGTGGTTTTTAGTTTTTGATCGAAGTCCCTGACATTAATGTTATAATGTATTTTTATATAGGTTATTATATGTTTAAATTAAAATAAAATTTGTAATTATTTATATTAACAAAATTTTAAATAAAATCCATAATTTATGGGATTAAAAATATTAAAGATGAATTATACTCTCCAATATATTTTGTGTGTGTGTGTGTACACACATGGGTACGTTCATCAAAACTAACCAAAAAATTATTGTACCAAAGCATGGGTACATTTTTCAAAAGCACGAAAAAAAAAAAAAACATTAGGCATAATAACATTATTAAATTTCTTCTATTAAACTTGATATAGATACATTCTCAAATCAATGAAATAGAATGTACCCATATAATATAAGTTTAAAAAATGGATTAGAGAAAAGATTGAATGAAATTTTATATAAAAATGGGTACATTTTTAACAAATTGGTATATTTAAGAATGGATATATATAAGATTAAAAATTTGAAAATTCTGTACAAACTTATTCTAATTTTATTTTTTATATTTGGGAAATTTTTGAATTGAAAATTATTTAGGAGTTGAATAAGGGAGTGAGTATTAAAACTTCAAATCAATTACTACTTTTTTTATAAAAACTATGTAACTTACATGTAATTCATTAATATATTAATGCTAGGGACTTTGATAAGGTTTTAGTCAATGAATATTAGAAATTAGAGACTGGAAACTAATTTTTCCTTAGAAAAATGATAAAAATGTGATAACTATAGTCATACTCATTTCACTATTTGATCTCTCTTTAATAGAGACGATACTCATTTCATTATTTTTCAGGAGTATTTTTGCTCACCACCGCTATCTTTGTTGGATGCTCACCTCTCTCTTATAACTTACCATGTGTCCCACCAACTAAGGGTTAAATTTAATATTAAAATACTTTTGAAAAGAGTTAAAAATAAATAAATTAAACATAATAAAAATTTCCAACAGAAACACCTCGTCCTCCTCTTCTTCTCTTTTCGATCCAACGGCCACCACCACAACCACGACAACGGCAACAAACACCCACGCCCCGAGGCCACCACCCTCCATTCCTCCATCTTTTAATTCAAATCGTCCGGGCCATGGACGCCGAGTCCACCTCCGAACCCTCCATTCCTTAATTACGGTGATACTGATGTCATTTTTGTGGTGTTCCCAATTGGGTTTCTTCTCGAATACTTTTTTTCTTTTGATGATATTAAGCATTTGAAGAAATGGGTTTATTTGTGATGATTTTATTCATGTTTTCAGTATTTGACTTATTTACTTATAATTTATCAATTACAGAAGGGTTTGTGATTGTCTGTATTATATAATTTGTATTTTGTCTGTTGGCTAATTAGTTATGTATGGAACGCAGTAATCGCACAAGTTTTGGCACGGCATCGTTTCGTCTTCCCGGAGTCTCTCACATTTTTTTATTGTTTTCTGCAAATTTGTTGGTAAGCAAAAACCCTCACCCTCTCGCTCTGTCCCCTTATGTTTTTCCCCTTTCTCTGTTACTTAACCAAACCGGAGATTCAATCTCAAATCGCAATTGGAATCAATATTGTAATTTGGATCTCCTGAATGGAACATAAATTCTGGATTCAATAACACTTCACCAGTTTGAGATTTTTGATTTGTGATATTTGCTCCAACGACAGAGAAGGGGAAAAAACGAGAGAGGAAAGAGATGGGAGGAGGGGGGAAGATAGGGATGAGACGGTAGAGAATCTGAGATGCAAATATTAAGATTGCGTTGTTGAGTTAAATTTATCTTTAAGGTGTGTAAAAAGGCAGCACTAGGGTTTTAACATTCATCATTTAACATTAGGGTGTGTGATGGACATTTATCTTTAATGGAATGCAGTAAAAAAAGATAAATGATTTCCAACTGAAATTTAAAGGAGATGTCAAAAAGTCTATATTAGTAATAACGGTAAAAAAAGACAGTACTAGTGTTTTTCAACTGAAATGTCAATTATATATGACATGACATGAAATAGTAGCAGAGAGAGTTGCTGATAGCTGTTTCAAATCTATTTTTAGTGAGTAATAAATGTTTTTTACAATTTTTGTTATAATAGTTTAAATCTGACATATTGGGTGGAGAACAAAATTTACTAAAAGATTAATGTGCCACATAAGCCTTCAAATTTAAATTGTGTTTAAAATTTGACATCTCCTTTGAAAATGGTCTAATGTGAAAGGTGTATGTAAGCATACGCTATAGTTATGATGGTGAGCAAAAAATGCTCTCAAAAAATGATTAAATTACATGGATGCTGATGTGGATTTTATAAAATAGAACTAAAAAAAGGAAAGGAAAAAAAAAAGCTGGAAGAAAAAACCTGTAAAGTGCAAACAAGAGGTCAAAACCTGCATGGGAGAAAGACCTCCATTTCTTTCCTGCTTATCGACTTCACTCTTGTTAAGTCTTTTTATTCTATCATCCTAGGATAGAAACTTCCTCAAATCCCTGCTATGGTTGAATTGTCTATATCTAATTTGTTCTCTGGTTCTGCCGCTATTAAGTTTTGAATAAGATAACCCCCAACTATTACACCAAAATTTCATGGCTCTGGTAGCATGGCAATTGTGATTAAATCCAAATAGATAGATTTTGTTACTGCAATTGTGATTAAATCCAAATATATAGGGTAGTACACTACATATCACTGATTCATTATACAAGTAGAAGAACACTTGAAAAATAAAATTTTCTCCATTCATATTATGACACAATGTACGTACCACTCCAGCCACACTAATTTCAAACAAAAACCAAAACCTCAATGCTTATTACATGAGTACCTTTTTTAAATAACAGAAACCCCAAGTTTTCTTTTTCACGAATAAGAAAGATTGTTTATAACATGAATACCTCCCATCGTCTCATCCAATCGATTCTCTCATATCTATCTATATTCGTCGGGCTTGCCTAAATCATCTCCTTCAACCACGCCCTAGCTAGGATTCGATTGATTATCACCATTTTACACAGACTCCCTTGCCAGTTTGCATCCACGTTCGTGCTTTATATGTTGAACCCACCAAAACTAGAATCAGAGCAACGCCCCACCAAGCCTTCTTCTGAGGCCGTCGCGGTTTAAGCGTCATTATTTATGACGTGGAAAAGGTGTTATTGAAAAGCATATTTTATATGGCACCCTAATTTATGTTATTGATGACGCAATATGTAGTAGTGTCTCCATTTCTTCTCTTCAAACTTTTCTCTAGTTTTATTCATACACATTACAGTAGTTATCAGGCTAGTTAGAAATATTGGTTAAGTACTTTATGTTCTTGCTCTCAAATTTTCAATATTTTATTTTCATTGCTTGTTATGTTTTTCTCTTTCCCCTCCCTCATACACTAAATAACTCACGTCATCATCAGTGCCCTTGTCGATGTGCTCTGCTAAATCCAGCTCGTTTCACACCTTCTAGGAAGCTGCAAATGAATCCTTGTCTAGAATGAGTATTTGGATTATTTTGGTGGCCCGTATATATGGCCGATTATAAATTTCCATCTGAGGCTACTTCTAATTAAAAAGGGTATATATATTCGTTTTGATTTAGATTTGATGAATATATATACACACATATATACATATATAGATGAACTTTACAGTAGATTGTTATATATAAAACATAGAAGCCAAATTATGGAATATGAAATTATTGCCTGATTAGTTTGACAGAACAAAAGAATAAAAAAATCTAGTACACTACTATCACAGATTCACAATGTAGAGTGATTGTGGGGTTGTTTGTAGAGATTAAGATGGTTGTTAGAAGTCCAAAATAGCCACCAAACTTTGTGAAGAGATCTAAACACAAAACATTAGGTATTCGAGAAAAATAATACCCCAAGATAGTTTATTGGATAAGCAACGAGATGTACAAGAAACTCAACAAAAGAAAATAGAGCGGATTGACAAGGAAAACAAAAAAAGGGTTTTTGAACTTTAATCCTTGAAGAAGATTAAAATTCAATAAAAACCTGTGTTAGATTGGATATTGATTTTAGTTCTTTAATGTGTACTTCAAATTCATATTATATTTTTGTTTTAATATTTAATATAGATATCTTATTTAATGTCATCACATTAAATTTTAAATTTATTATTATACACATTTTAATTCTTTGAATTTATTTAACTTCTTCTAATTAGTGTATCTAAACATCCGTATCATAATATATTTTACTAAATTAGTGTAGCGAAATGTTCGTACCTAAATATATTGTTGTACCTAAATACATTGTAGTGAATTAGTGGCACATAAGAAAATATGCAAAAACATAAGTGTACCAAAAATTTCGTACCTACATATATGATACTAAACTAGTATACCGAAATGTCCGTACCTAAATATATTATACTAAACTATTGTACCGAAATGTTCGTACCTAAATATATTATACTAAACTATTGTACCGAAATGTTCGTACCTAATATATTATACTAAACTAGTGTACCGAAATATTCGTACCTAAATATATTACAATGAATTAGTGGCGCATAAGGTTCTTCCAAGATTTTAGGCTTGAATGCATACTTGATGACATTGAGGTTCTAGCACGGAGGTTGCAAGCTGTTGTTTTCGTCTTTGTGCCTAGAGAGTGCAACAAAGCTGCTCACTTAGTGGCCAAGTATGTCGGAGAGAAAGGAAGGGATTTTGTGTGGGACTGTATTGGGCCAGAATTTTTGTTTAATACCTTGGCCCAGGATATTAACCTTCCTATGAGAATTTAATATACTCTATCTTTGGAAAAAAAAAAAAATTAGTGGCGCATAAGACATATGCAAAAATATAAGTGTACCGAAAAATCTTTACGAAAATATTTTCTTATATAAGATACTTACCATAATGAGAATTAAAATTTATAATATAATCTTAAAATTTTATTTATGAACACCATAAAATTATAAATAAAAAAAGAGACATCAAATACATATACTAGCATTAAATAGAGTCTAGGATAAAAATCAATTTTTAATCTTGTATAAGACATTTTTCTAAACTTCATCTTATTTAAGAATTAAAATCTAGTTTTCTTAAAAAAATAAAAAAAAAAAGAGAGAGGAGAAAATTAGAAGCATGAGTGTTAGGGGAAGAGAGAATTAAATCACAGTTAATGATAAAGGAGAGTGAATCAAAATCATAAATAAAAGAGAGTTAATTGTGAATTAATTAAAACACAATCTCTTTTTATCAAATTATTTGATAGGTGGTTAAGTGGAGGCAACATTAGTGACATTGGTAGTGGACTAAGCTGACCTGAAAGTTTATTACAGCTGTCAATTGTAGATTAATTAAGAATAGAGGAGACCCTAAACCAAGAAGTTAAGGATTACATTTTTGTAACCAACAACATCTTATTCAATTTTAAACATTTTGCCTTTATCCCTCTTGGACCAACTAGACTTTATTCCTCTTATCATCAGCGCCGAATTTGATGGGACCAAAACTCGTGTCTCATGCAAAATCTGGCATCGATGTTCAAGACTTAAGCGTTTTTTAAAAAAAAACCCCACTTACTGTCTAAAAGTTAAGCTTTAAATCTTCAAACAATCGACTTTGTTTAAAGTTGTCATCCTTTACACACGTCTATGAACGATTGGAATTTTTTTTAGTGGCGTACATGAAAATTTGAGTGGAAGTCTTGTTCCATGCATTATCTGGCATTTTGCTTTTGCCATCAATGATCAAGAGTTAAGCTTTATTTAAAAAGCTCCACTTATTGTCCAAAAGTTAAGCTTAAAGCTCCAAACAATTGGCTTCGTTTAAAGTTATAAGCTGTAAAGCTCCAAACAATCGGCTTCGTTTAAAGTTGTCGTCCTTTACACATGTGTATTATGAACAATTGGAATTTTTTTGAGTGCGTACATGCAAATTTGATTGGAATCTTGCTTGAAATAATTAGGTTATATCCATGAACAGTTATTGTCATATCTATGAACAATTATTTTCCTATCTACCACTTTTTGATTCATTGCAGAAAAGCCGTGTTTCATGCATAATCTGTCATTTTGCTTTTGGCATCAAAATTCAAGAGTTAAGGTCATCTCTAACCGAAGGGTCTAGAGGGCCAGAGGGTCGAAAATAGCCCTAAAATCGTCTCCAACCGAGGGCTAGGCCAGAGGGCTCTGGAATCTGGGAGGGCCCCACGGGATCAGAGAGGGCTGGAGGGCTGGAGGGCTGGCTGCTTTCGGCCAGCCAGCCAGTCCCGGGCTGGCTATTTTTTTTTTTTAATGTTTTCCTATTGCTGTCGGTTATAACCGACAGCATTAAAGAGATTCTTTTTTTTTAATAGTTTTACTATTAGTGTCGGTTATAACCGACACTAATAGTTTGAATGTTTTTTAATATAACGGCTAGTAGCCGTTGTATTATTAGGCCCTTTTTTTTTATGAATTTAAACTTCTTTTTTTCCCTTTTTTTTCCTTTTCATATGAATCAAATTTTGTTTCATATTTTTTTTCAATTCTATTTTACAAAATTTGTTTTCAATTTTTTTTAAATTCTATTTTTTTCCTATAACTTCTATCTTACAAAATTTGATTCATATTTTTTTTCATATAACTTCTATTTTACAAAATTTGTTTCATATTTTTTTAAATTCCATTTTTTTTCCAATAACTTCTATTTCACAAAATTTGTTTCATATTTTTGACGTCACCTAGCCGTTAGATTTGAATTTAAATTGTAGTTTTTAAATAATAAATTATGTTTGGCCCTATGGCCCTTTGGCCATCGGTTGGAGACGGTTTTTTGTGACAGGGCTAAAACGAGTCATTTGGCCCTCTGGCCCTCGGTTGGAGACGGAGGCAAATATGGCCCTGTACTGTTCATTAAAATATTAATATCTTGGGGAATCTTGGAGGGCCAGAGGGCTTAAACGAGCCCTCTGACCAGCCCTCGGTTAGAGATGGCCTAAGCTTTTCAAAAAAATGCTCCACCTACTGTCCAAAAGTTAAGCTTTAAAATTCCACAAGATAGACTTTATTCAAAGCTTAATCGCACGAACGAAAACCATGATTACTAAAAGACTAACAATAATAGAGTACATAGTGCCAGCATTAAGGAGGAGTATCTTGTGCAATTGCACAGAGCCTTCACTTCTAAAGGTCCCCATTGATCAACTATGAGATTTGATTATTTTGTTTCTTGTTTGCCGAGGGAGAGTGGAGAGATATGTAGAGAGATCAAGGTTTTAATATCATTTGTTGCAGAAAATTAAGGACTACTTTTATTTATGTCTTACTATTACTGTTGTTTTGCAATTTGGACAAGTGTTTATAGTTTCTACTTTAATTTATTCATCATTTTGTTTTGTTTCTTGGTTTCTTTTATACCCTAATGATTTTGTTGATTTATCACATAATTTTAAATTTTTTAAGATTAAGATCTAGAAAACGGGTTTTCGTTGTTGATTATTCATCATTTTGTTTTGTTTCATGTTTTTTTTTATATGTTCACTAATGATTTTGTTGATTGATCACATGATATATTAAGGCTTTTTTCAAGCGAAGATTTCTCCGGAGAGGGGTCCTCAGTCCTCAGCACAACTCCCCCAGGGATTGGCACTTTGGATGTGTAGTCGGGCTCTTGTTTATTGATGTGCTACAAGAAGAGTATATAGTTAGTTCTGAAATGTGCCTTTGTGGGGCCTTATGTGTAGGCCTTGAGGCTCGCAAAGAAAACTAACTAAGTGCTAGGCGTGCCACTGCTATCTCAATATAGCAGATGTATAACAAGTGTGTTTGAGTCGATTACTTGCGCCCCAAGTTACTCGGACTTCTTGTTATCAAAGGATTGTCGTGGATGAGTTAAGTCCACATTAAGTTCTTTTTCATGCCTTGTGAACAAGGACTTTTAGGCCTCGTTTGTTTTCCTTCACTAGGTTTCACTGGACTAGACTGGACTAGCTTTTAGTCTAGTCCAGTGTTTGTTATCATGCGGGGCTAAGATTAATGAGATTAGCCCGGACTCGCCGGGACTAGCAGTCTCACTAGAGGTTCTTAGCTAGAGTCCCCGAAAACCATGGGACTAGCTAAGACTTGCTTCGTTCCTCTGTCGCTTGTCTGCTTCCCTTCGCCAACTCCACCAGAAAACGGGTTTGGTTTTTCCAAAAAACAGCTCGATGACTCCGCCATTGAATCACCGCGTGTCTTGCCGCACATACATCGGAAAAGCTTGGACTTTCACAACCTTCGCCGTTGAATCGTCGACTCAACACACCAACTCCCCCAACATGTCTCAAATCGTCGGGCTCCAACTCCGAAAAGAGTCTGGGTCGGCCGGATCTGGGGCCTGGGAAGATGACAGTGAATTGACAAAAAAACAAAAACAAAAAAAAAAAGAAATACAAAATCGCTCAAGACTTTGGGTCCTTCTTGGAAGCTCAAGTGCAGGAGAATTAGAGCAAGTTTCTTCTTTTTCCACGACTTGAGATAGGAGGCAGAGAGGGAGAGCGTAGAGAAAGAGGATGAGGGCGGGACTGAGAAAAATGAGGAATAAAAACAGAGGTTGATGGACGGAGAGGTTTCTAGAATTAGGAATAAATTATGAATTAAACTATATAATATTAGAATTTATTATTATTCTGCTTCTTAGTCCGACACTGCACCAAACGTTTCACTAAGCTAGTCCAGCTTGGTCTAATCTAAGCCAGTCCAGCTTAGTCCCTGAAGCTAGTCCAGTCCGAGACAGTCCGGTGCAACAAACGCACCCTTAGTTCTTAGTCTTGCATGTTCGAATGGAGGGAGTCCAAAGCCCTTTAAGCCATTTACTTAGTTCCTGATTGATGTTAATGACATCATATTCATTAAACTAACTAGATCTAGATGCAAATGGGACTCTTAAAATAGGAAAACTGATGGAAATAACTTGAATACATATTGGAGAATGCATTATCTAATAGATCTACAAATTTAGAGAACAAACAAATGGACTCGGGCAAGATTTCACCTTGTCTGGCAAGGTTGAACTTCTTGCAGTCACTTCTCTTTGGGTTTACAGGGTTTATACTCTAAAAAGGGATGAATGATAAACAAGGTTACATGAGGGAATCGATACTACAACGCTAAGAGAGGTAGCAGAGCTTTAAACTAGAGAGAGATAGGCTTTCTAAGGAAGATTATTGCTAAGAGATATGAGATATAGGCTGATTATGGCTTTAAATTGGACAAGAGATAGTTTGTCGCTAAAAAGGACTGAATCTGGGTTGATTTCAACTTTTGGATGCAAATTTGGCTTAAGAGCATAGTTTGTATGTTTGTTTGATTGGTTGAGTGTCCTTGTCTCTAGGGCCACTTCCTCCTTTTATAGGCAATTCAGCCCGACTGCTGTAGCTTTGTTATTGCCCGAAAGCACTTGGAGGGTAGTGAGTCATCAACTTTTTACCTTGAATGCCACTGAAAAGTACTTTTTGGCTGATTGTGAGTTAGTCTTCATCACTTGATATTTAAATCAAAGACACATGGTCTATACATTAATGGGGAGGCGCCAATTTGTCTCTGGGCCTAGTGCTGAGCTTCGGGCAAGTTTTATTTTAGTTGGCATCTCTGGACTTTCTCACATTCGCATCCCAATGTTCAAATATTAACCCAAACAACTTTAATTTCATATGTTGCGGGAAATTAAACTATCCTTAATTTAGGTCTTACCATAAATGTTGTTTTGCAATTTGAATAAGTGTTTCTAGTTTCTCCTTAATTTATTCGTCATTATTTTTGGTTTCATGGTTTCTTTTACATCTGTGCTAATGGTTTTGTGATCACATAATTGATTATTATTATTTTTCTTTTGTATAAGGGTTGAGATTCGGGACACATTTTTTTGACACATATTTAGACATTTATTTTGTAGAGTCTACTTCGTAATGTATTTCAAAAATCTAAATCGTCTACATTTTAGTATATGATTGATTGATCATCCTTGCAAAAAAAAAAAAAAAAATTAGACAAATCCAAAACCATTAAGACATTCATTTATAGGGAGGATAATGACCGAATACAATTCTACAAAGAAACATTAAATTTAATTCAACAGACATATAGTTTTGGATTTGGATGATTTTTTGTTGACATAATCTTAAGATGAACGGTTTTGATCAACGGACACATAGTTTCATGCATAATCTGTTATTTTTCTTTCGACATCAACAGTAAAGCTTTTCAAAAAATGCTCCACTTGCTGTCTAAAAAGTTAAGCTTTAATCATAAAGACGAAATGAAAATGCCCCGAGCGGTCAAAAAGCAACTTTCCAAGCAAATAATCCAGAAAACAGAGTATAAAAAGTTAAGCTTTAATCATAAAGACGAAATGAAAATGCCCCGAACGGTCAAAAAGCAACTTTCCAAGCAAATAATCCAGAAAACAGAGTATAAAAAGTTAAGCTTTAATCATAAAGACGAAATGAAAATGCCCCGAACGGTCAAAAAGCAACTTTCCAAGCAAATAATCCAGAAAACAGAGGATAAAGATGAGTTTGGGTTGAGTTGATCTGTTAGTCTTTGAAATCATCTATGATGGTTGGAAATTAATCAGTTATGGGTGTACAAGTTTCCTGAAGAATTAAAGAAAATTATGAATAAGGAATATAGTTTTTCTATTTACACTCCTCATCCCATTTAAGTTCACCCCATAAATATGTTCAGCCTCAAAATATCAATATCACCCTTCAATAAACAATTTAAAAACTGAAAAGAACAAAAAAAAAACTTAAAAAAACACCCACCACGACGGCATACACCCTTCTCCACCGTGGCCGCATCCGCCACCACTTATCTTCTTCTCTTCTACCACCACATCCCAAACCAGTTTCATTTTGTTTTCTCCTTCGCAATCCCAATAATACACATCACATACTTAATATACTCCACATTTATTTTTTCAACTAAAATTCTTAATACACTCTACAATATTTCTCATAATACCCTCACACGTCACACTTTCAAAATAAACTTCACATTTTTTACGTGCACTTCACATTTCCAAAGCACTCAACACTCTTTACATCTTAGATGCAAATATATAAGGCCATCAAAGCACCTTCAGTGTGAAGTTAAAGGGCAGTGTGATGCCGGAATTTTTCTAACTTCTCCCAACCACAAGTGAAGGAGGGGGGATTTTGTTCAACAAATCCTAAACGAGGTATTGATGCGGGTGGAATAGGAGAGAGAGTCGGTCCACTTTATTTGCATGTGTTTCTCTGCATAATCAGTAAAGAGCTGCTTGGACAATTTGGACAGGTTTCTGTTTGAGTTTACATGATTCAAGAAAGCCAAAAGGATTATAGGGAAAAAAATTAAACTCAAGGAATTATGCCTGGACATATATTTTATGGCGAATCATTCTATGCTATAGATAATCACATTCTTTTGCTTCCTCGGATCCTCGTCAACACATACTTTAATTAAGGGATAATAATTATCTGTTCAATGTTTTAAATAATAATTTGAAACAAAGTTGGATATCTGTCTGAAGCGGCAGCCTCCTACTTTATTTGAGAGATATCATTCATAATGCAATTATAGGCATGCCCATGAAGTCTTACCTCATGTGAAGCTCTTGAAATATTGATCTCATATTCCATTCTTAATTAACGTATTTGTAGTTTTATAGGTTAGGATTGTGTTCTACAAAAGAGGGCGATAGTGGTTTTAAGAGGTGAAAAAGATAAATAGTTTTGTGATAGACGTTAAAAGTGATTGGGGTGGGGTGTCTTTAAAAATAATTTTTTTGGGGTTTTTGAACTTTAATCCTTGAAGAAGATTAAAATTCAATAAAAACATGGTGTTAGTTCAGATATTGATTTTAGTCCTCTAATGTGTATTTAATTCAAATTTATATTATATTTTGATTTTAATATTTAATAGATATCTTATTTAATGTAATTACATTAAAATTAAAATTATTTACTATTATAGACATTTTAATTCATTATATTTATTTTACTTCCTCTAAGTAGTGTACCTAAACGTCTGTATCATAATATATTTTACTAAATTAGTGTACCAAAATGTCAGTACCTAAATATATTGTAGTGAAATAGTGGCACATGAGGAAATATACAAAAACATAAGTGTACCGAAAAATTCCGTGCCTAAATATATGATATTAAGCTATTGTACCGAAATGTCGGTACCTATATGTTTTATAATAAACTAGTGTACCGAAATGTCCTTACCTAAACATATTATACCAACCCAGTGTACGTAAATATTCGTATCTAAATATATTGTAATGAATTAGTGGCACATAAGAAAATATGCAAAAACATGTGTATATTTTCCTATATAAGATACTTACCATAATGAGAATTAAAATTTATAATATTTTCATAAAATTTAATTTATAAACACCATAAAATTATAAATAAAAAAAAGAGACATTTAATATGCTGACATTAAATAGAGTCTAGGGACTAAAATCAATTTTAATCTTGTATAAGACATTTTTCTAAACTTCATCTTATTTAAGGATTAAAATCTAGTTTTCTATTTATTTTTTTAAGACCTTATAAGGTCGAAATTGTTAATGCATATTAGAGTATATAAGTATTAGTATGGATGCATTCAATATTATGTGGAATGCTAATAAAACATATTTCTTTAATTTTCAATAAAAAATAAAAATATTAAAAAGACTCTAAAAAATGAGACTCTCCCTAAACTCTTTTTAAAAACAAATATGAAATAAAACATGTTACCAAAAGAAAATTGCTTGCAAGACTCGCTCAAAAGCGAGTCCAACCTTCCCCTCTAAGATTCCACGTGTTTTAGTTTTCAAAAGACGCAATGGGCTTTATTCATCTACTTTTATTTCCTGTTATGCCCTTTATCAAGCCTAGAAAGCATTTTAGATCCCAACATCCTCTAATTTAAAAAAAATAAAATATAAATAAAAAACTTCTCTCTCTAATCCACATTCCTTTTTTCTCTCTTTCTCCTTCTCATTTTAAAATAAAAATAAAAATTATTCTCACACAGTAGGGCATATGCTAGTTGTTAATAATACAATGCATGTAGTTACTAGTGCGGACTTAATGCATGATATAATAAATATTTATATATTTTTTATTAAAATGAAAACATTTCAGTTTCTAGCATGATTTCAGGACGGATACCCCAATAACCTAACCAAACTCAAAATCGAAAAATTGATTCGATGGTTATCCATAACCATAAAGTACCTGAAATTTAATTTGAAACCGAACCATTCGGATTGGTTATTTACGAGGATTGAGTTTGATAGGTTGAATTGCCATTCTTAAAAAGCATTAACCCATGTTCTTCTAACGTGGGAAAAATATATCTAATGTCTGGTTTTTTTTCAAAGTGGGCCCCATTTTTAAATTTTCATCTAGCGAGTCTATGCAGACTTGCTTTTGGGCCAAGTATGGTAATCGTGGTTCCCGTTCGGACGATTGCCCGTAACATGTAATTAAAAAAAATTGTTTATAGTTTTGTGAAACTCTTTTTATTAAAACTCTCTATTTTTATTTCCATTCCGCAACTATGTTAAATTATGATAATTAATTAAAATCCCTAATTTATGCATCTTTCTTTTTTGTTTCCTATTTTGAACGTTCTTGCCATGGGGCACCTGCAACACATCTAAACAAGTTAGTTACCTATCAAAAGTAAAATAAGCAATATAAAATACCTTACCAAATCTATTTAGTATAAAGTTAACACGAGACTCAAATTTATTTAGTAGGAGGTTAACTTCCCAAATTTATTTAGTAGAAAGTTAGAAGGGAATATGGTTAAAAAAAACACATACTCTTATCTGCCTAATAGATAGGTAACTACACCAACAGAATGTGCAGCGGAAACCAATTTTTATGTAAAAACATAGAATGTATCTACGAAATAAAAAACAAATTGACATCCAAATACGTATGACACCCACACAGATTGAAAAACACAAAATCCCAAACTCATCATACCTCCAATATAGGCAATGGAACTTCGAAAACTCAAACCTTATACAAACATGAATCTTAAAATTGCTTACCTTATATTTATCGGCATTGTAGAATAAACATAGGAGTGTGATATCCACACACCCTTTTTTACTTCTCACACACTCTTTTAATTTTCGATCATTAGATCAGATGAATTGAATAAGATCAAATGATATAAATTAACAAGGGATGTGTGAGAAATAAAAAGGATTATGTGGATAATACACCCTTAAACATAAGAGGAAAAAGAAAAAAGAAGGTTGAAGAAGATTCATGTAGGTGGCAAGTGCCAAAATTCCATATAAAATGTTGTTCAAATATTAACAAGGGGGGAATTTGTTTAAGCAACTTTTAATCTCTCTTGGAATCTAGGCTGAATCCTAGAATGCTTATTCTATAGTTCATGTTCTTTGACATCTCCATCCATTTTATTGGGTCAAAGTGAATACAAATGACCTTGCTAACCTGGGTCCTATGGCTTGTGGTGAGGTTTTCTGAGATTCTGCGGGTTATTTTCTTGGTGGTTTCTCACTGAGCTTGAGGTATCATACTTCTTTCTATGCATAGCTTCATGCTGCCATTCTTGCTATGGAATTGGCTCACGCGCAGGGTTGGCAGAATTTATGGCTTGAAAGTGACTCTTCTAGCATAATATCTTGTTTTGCTTTTGGTTCTTTTTCTCTTCCTTGGTCACTCCAGACTCATTGAAAGAACGGTATTTTCCGATTGCAGCACATGGTATTCTGTTGATCTCATACATTTCGAGAAGGGAATGTAGTTGCTGATAAATTGGCCAATTTAGGGCTTCTATCGTCTTCACTTGTTTGGCATGACACTCCTCCTATAGAGACTCTTCCTTTTTTGCAATCAGATTTCTTTGATATGTCGACCTACAGGTTTATCTCCCCTTCTTGATGTGTGGTTTTCTTTTTACCTATTTTTTTTGGATTTTCCTTTTTTTTGTTTGCAGCTTATCTTGCAGGTTCTTACCTTGTAGGTTTTATTTTAGAGAGGTTTGGTCCTATATCCACCCACCCTCTCTTTTTCTTGTATTTTTTTTTTTCAAGAGGGTTAAGGTCTTGTTCCCCTTTTTTTTTCTTGTATTTTCTTTTTCGGGGGGGGGGGGGGGTAAGATGTATGTCATCCCTCTTTTCTTGTATTTTATTTTTCTTACTTTATGAGGAGTAAGGTTTTTGTCCCTCCTGATCAAGTATAACATTCTTTTTCATATCATTAAATTTCTTTCGTACTATCAAGATTAAAAAAAAAATATCGAATCATAACAATTAAAAACCATTAAATCTATTAAGTGTGGGCATAAAATCATGTTTCTATTCACTTTTTAAGTTAACGGCATATTGTGACTGAAAGATAACAATTTATTAAGTCTGCACTCAAAAACGAAGGTTACCCTATGGTTTAAATAAGAAATCTAATTGTCTAATTATTAAAAGCCGATAACGATAATAGAGTTTGTGCTGACTTAAGGTTCAAAAAGATTGAATTCGTGTTGTCATCCATTACATGTTATATACACGTCATGGCTATCATCCGTCACCCGCAAGAGCCAATGATTACTAAAGTTCGACAACAATAATAGAGTATTGTGGACCGTCAAAAGAAAAAAAAAATCTTGTGTTCTCTGATATTTCAAATATTTTAATCTTTAGATTATAAATTTTTGTATTTTCTAACGATTAAAATGTTTGTATTTTCTAAATAAAAAATCTAAACTTTCAAAACCTCAAAATTATGACTTAGTAGTACGGTCTAATAGTATTTATATTTACTTGTAAGTGAAAGATCTTAAATTCGATTATCGTCAAAAGTGATACGAATCACATTATTGCTAAGTCCATTCCTTCATTTTTAGTATAAATAATATTATTTGTTAAAAAAAAACCTCAAAATACGAAGAGAACTTGAACGAAAAACTCTCGATACTGTTCACTTTAACGAAAAATCACATTTTTACACTCAAAAGTCAATCATGGTACTATTCACTTTACCCTTTATTTTGTCCTTATCGTTAAAACTCAAAATTTTCAAGTTTTTTTCATTAGTTTTCCTAAATATGAAATCGGGCTATCTGAAAGTCCCAAAAGATAATCACCGCCCCCTACTTGTGTGCTTATATATCTATATATATTTCAATGAAATATCAAGCCCAAGAGTACAAGTTATAAGGTTTTTTTTTTATGTAGTCTTGGTGCATAAATCTCACTGATTACAGTCAGATGCAGATGACGCAGCTAGCTAGCTTTCACCAGAAAACAAAACAAGGTAGCATTCACTTTCTTCTCCATCTTTCCCAGCGAATTATACTATAGATTACAGAGTAAAAGCCATCAATTAATAATTTCTGGTTTCATATACTATACATATATATATATATATATATATATATATATCTCACAAATGGATTAATTCTTTGTATCTGATCAACAGGATTTGAAGTCCTCCGATAGTCAAGTCCATCTCGATCGATCCGCGCGCATACGTTAATTTGAGTATGTGCTCCTGAATGATGATAGATTAATTATTGTCAAGTTCTTAGTTGATTTGGTTGTGCCCTCGATCTATATGTTTTGAACGTCAAGAAATGATGATGTTTTACGCCAAAAAATACTTTAAATGTTCTTAAAAACTTGATTTTTGTGAAACTAGATACACCAAAACCAGATCATATATGTGATGAATAGAGCAAAATATTAAGAAAACAAATTGAGTCTGTTATGGATAGTATTTTATATTAAATAAAGGCACAAGTTCTATAGGATCTAGAAGATTATTTCTCTGTTTGACTGTATTTCTTGGGGTTAAGTAAAGGGCACTATGAATTAGTATGAATAAAGGCACAAGTTTAAGGTTAAAACACACGTATCTCTTTCATGTTCCTTCTTATTTTATAATTTATTTCTCAACACATTTATCAGTAAGACAAACATGCTTTTGATACTGCACTATATAGTGAGAAATAATTCATCGAAAAATGGCGATCAATAGTTCCTCGCCTTAGACCATCTCCGAAGGGATTACCTCGATGAAAATCCTTTATGCGACTCATTTCCTGCTTTTATAGAGGAATTATCTTCTCGCTAAGGGGGTATTTTATTGTAGTATATGGAGTTTGCTCAATCAAATAGTCTGTGAAGGATCATCTCCCTATATTTCTTTATGAAACTTTTATAGTGATGATTATCATTTATTCACAATTATGTTTGTTCTAATTATATATGGCTTTCTTTGTAGATTCACCATAAGCAAGGGCAGCAGTGCTCTGTACTCGATTGGGGAGAGGTCACTTCAAGTTCAAAGTTTGGCCACGTCAACCGGGTAATTCTAAACTCAAATTCATGTTTCAAAGCCTTGATTATATAAACAATCACTATGAAGCATGAACACAATTTAATAATTTATAAAATTATATATCATATCGTGAATTTCTTGAATTATGGTGTTTGTGAGTTATGTGGAGTTACTGACCAAAAATCTGGAAATCAAATAAACAAACCCTAAACTCGAATTCTGCAATAACTAAATCTCGAGTTGGGTATTAGACAAAGCCCAAACTATCAGCCCAGCGCTTGTGCTGAGCCTAATATACCGTGAGGTCGAGACATTGTCCCTAACGAACGGACACGCGAGATTCCGGTTGAATTTCGCCGGATTATGGAAATCCAGCACTCACGATGTTTTTCCCGCGCCGTCAGCCGCCTTCTCCCCATGCGACTAACGTCATAGTCCCCTCCCTCCTCAACGGCAGTCGAGGATTGGGCAGTGATGGTACCCTCAAGCCACCTGTTTTCTGCATCTGAGTCAGTAACGACGTTGATGTCGAGCCGGTTGCTCCTTCCCGCGTCACCCACCAACTACCGTTGGGCTTAGGCATGTTTTCCAACAAATTTTGAGACCTAAATTCATAAATGTCAGTTTTTATTAAAACTTTCAAATATAACAAAAATTCACATTAATCTATTTGGAAATCTTATCTGTATATGATGCTCATTAAGTAATTTTCAGAAAATTTTCATGCTTCTATTTGACCAACCAAACACCATATGCAAATGAGATTTTTTTATGTTCTTTCTTTCTTTCACGTTCTTTTTATTTTTGGGGGTTTTGATTATTCCCACATCCCAATCCAATAAGTTGAAAGAATGAAAAGACATTCAGCCAAACAAATTGTCTAATTCATTTATTAATTGACAAACAACTACAATTGAATTGCATATTCTTGCATAATAATCCCATTGATATTCTGGAAATTTCATAACATACAACTTCTGCATACTTTCAAAATAGAAATTTTCAAGTCTTCATTTGTATGGAAATCTCCAGTACACCGTTTCATAGCATTTTGTGTGTGTGTGTGTGTATCATCTTAATTTGGGGCACACACTTATAGATCGATCTAATGATATTTCCATAGCTGTTATCAATTCTAATAAATCAAATAATAGGCTAATTCATTATGAGATTTAGTCCATAATTTAGCATAGGTAGGGATGTGGTATCCCCGTTTGAAGATAATAGTTATGAATGCGGTTTCGTCCAAAAAAAAAAAAGAAGTTATGAATGCGGTTATGGAGGAAAAAGTCACCAACTAAGGCTGGGAAGGAGGTGGCGCCCGACCCCGCCCCGTTGTCATCCTAATGTTTTTTGAGAAACAGATTAATAAACCTTAGTGCACACCCTGTAGAAAAGAGTAATAAAATGGATGTAAAGTTAATTGGACAGGGTTCTCAACGATCGGGTGTTGAAAAACTAAAAAAAACAATGAAAGATACGTTTTATGCTGTTTGGTTTTATTGGTAAGGGTAGATTAGTATTATAAGAAAAACTGGGAGGACAAATTTGGCATACAACCGATGATTCCCATACGGAGTCTGATTCCTCCCTGTCGTTAAACAAATAGTTTTATTTTTTATTTTTTATTTATTTTTAATTTTAAACAAACGATATTATTTACACTAACGGAAATTAATAAATATTTAATCTCATAATAAACCATTAATAATATGGTTCAAATTCGTATTTGACGAGAATTGAATCTAAAACTTTTCATTTACAAATAGAAAAGAATAATACTAAACCGTAATATTAAATCACAAAACAAATAATGTTAATCCCAAGTTCATTTTTCTTTTCTTTTCTCCATCTTGTTCCCCGTCATCCTTGCTCCCTGATACTCTTCTTCCCATCCCCCAATTCTTTCAACTTCCCCATCTCTTCTCCATCTACTTCTCATCTCTCTCTCTCCAACAACATAGCCACCGTAATATATCCCACAGCCACCATAACAGTAGATCCGGAGTGTCTATTCAATGCCAATTGTGCACCAAACGAGTTCCAAATCCGGTCTTCGCCAACGACAACCTATTCTTCACCAACTGCAGCTTCGAAACCCATCTTGACAAAATCATCCTGAACCCGTGCAGCTTGAGGCCCATCTCGCCGATTGACGAGATTGAGCTGGTGAATGTTCAAGGGAATCGGTAGACTCGGCTGAAAGGTAGAAGGAACAGGAGTGGTGGGTAGAAAAGTTGGATTTCTAGAGAAGGCTTATCCCAGAATACAAATACCCCGCCGCCTCTATGGAATTTAATTCCTGATTTTGTGTGACCCCATCTTATTTCTAATTATGAAATGTTGATAAACGCTTGAATGCTTCGAAAAAAGTGCAATTCCGTTTTTTTCGTATTTCACTTCTTTTAGTAAACATACCCTTACACTAAGTTTAAATGGGGAAATAAACTTTAAGTTTTTATAAAAATTAGAATTTATAAATTAACATGCACAAATTCTCTCGCTTAGATTCATAGACCTAGAAATTTAGAATTTATGCATAGAATTTTTTTTTTTGATTCTCAAGTTTAAATTCCATATAAATATGTGTTATTTTCATATTTCTATGAGTGAAAATTTAAAAATAAAAAATTTCATATTCAAATTTTTTTTAGGTTAACTAAACAAAAAAAAAAAACTCAAAAATTCTAAATAATAAAATTTCATCATTTTAATTTTCACCATTTTAATTTTTTTTAATAATATTAAATTTCCTCATCTAACTCCTTCTGTGCACTCCAGCGTAGTCTAGGCTTTGGGCATCGCGGCCCAAATTCTTTTCAGACTTGGGTTCCTTATTGGGCCAGAAGCCCAACCCGTTTATCAAGTATTTTTTTTCCACCTTAGCCCAGCATGCATACTTCGAGTCAACAATGGCAAAACTCAACTTAACGGGATAAAAGATGTGATGTTCCACTTAACTATTAAGAAATTAGAAAACTAGCGAAGCCAACAATAGCAAGGAAGAAGCTGAATAAGCCATCAATCTAATCTTATTCAAAGACATGTGCATGAAGCATTACAAACATAGTACCTTGCTAAAGAGAATCCTATGACTCTTTAACTTGCTCTTACAGATCATTCTAATCATAAAACGATGATCTACTTACCTAAAGCAAGACATAATTGGAAACAAAGGAATGTAATTTAATTGTTAAGCTATTTTTTTATGTATATAAAATTTAAGCTAGTTAACCATGGTTAATCACGTGGTGCACTCTAAGAAAGTGGGGCAACGCTCACGACCTAGTAGTTGAGGGTGATGAGCAAATCCATATCCTATATTAGGTGTGATTGGCTAAACTAGTTGGGGGTCAAGTATAGCCACCATGAATTACATTAAGGAGAGAACAATAGTTTGAACCCGATATGCGTTGTGTTAGAAAGAAAGATTTTAACCACCATGACAATTCACCACTTGCAATTTTTTGACTTATTCTATTATGCTAAAATGTTCTAATATGGATTTTATCTATTTTTAATTCTCTTAAATAATAGTATCATAAATATAATATAACTAAGAGCGAAATGTGTAAAAATGTAACAGATCGATGACGATGCTGGCAGAAGCTCTGGTTCAGGCCGTAACAGCACAAGTGGTCCGTGCTGTGGTGCAGGAAGCTCGGTTCGTTTTTAAATTCAAAAATGAGCTTGAGCAGATGGAAAAATGGCTTGGAAAAATGAGATGCTTAGTTGTCGACGCAGATAAGAAACTGAAACTGTCGTCTGATCAGGAAACGGTCAAGAAATATTTGAGTGAGCTAAGGGAAGTCATTTATGAAGCCGACAACGCATTGACGGATTGCCTGATCAGTGAGGAAGAAAAGAAGAAAAAGAGGTTCTTCTCATGCTTGTTGCCTCTGGATCCGGTTTTCCCGCATGCGATGGGCAGGAGGTTGACGAAGATTAATTCTGATATGAAGAACGTGCACGACGTGTTGATCAACTATTTGAGTGCATCAGCTGCTGCACCAGATAGTAGTATCAGCCAACAAATCAGCAGCAGCTGGCGAATTGTTGGTTCACTAAACCCACATAAGACATATGGATTGGATGAGGACATAGAAAAGTTGAAAGGGTGGATACTTGACGACGACGAAAAGGAACCAGCAATGAACTACATTGGCATTGTGGGGATGGGGGGCTTGGGCAAAACCACCCTTGCTCAACAACTCTTTAACGATTCTCAAATCTTGGATCACTTTGAAAAGACAATGTGGGTCTGTGTTTCAGGAAATTTCTGCGAGCAGTGGATCCTGAAGAAGTTACTCAACAAAGTTAATGAAGAAACGTCTTCCTTGGATAGTGATGAAATTTTGCGCAGACTCATCACTGTCCTTAACGGTAAATCCTATCTCATTGTCCTGGATGATGTGTGGCCTTACAAAAACAAATCAGATTGGTTGAAAGACCTGTGCTCCCAGCTACCAACATCAGTTGGTAAATCCAGCTGCATCATTATTACCACCAGGATTGAAGACGTTGCCCAAAAAATGGTTCTTAGAAACACACAAATTCATCACCATAAACCTCTAGAGAACGAAGACAGCTGGGATTTATTCAGTGAATATGCATTTCGAAAAAGCAATGGAAAATGCCCTAGTGAGCATTATAAAGATGTCTCAGTGCATATCTTGAAGAAATGTGGTGGCCTTCCTCTGGCAATAAAGACTTTAGGAAGCTTATTGTCTGAGAAGGTTGGTTCTCCTTCAGAATGGACAGACATTTCGGACAAATTCCATGAACTCACAAAAAAAGGAAAAACTGACTCTGTCATCGACTCTCTGCAGTTAAGCTATGATGAACTTCCACATACCAGTCTCAAGCAATGCCTATTGTGTCTCTCCATTTATCCTGAAGACTTTGAGATAGATGCGGAACAGTTAATACACTGGTGGATTGGGGAGGGCATCGTCCGGGAAAAGGGCTCAACAACAGCTATAGAATTGGGATTTGAATATCTCGCAGAACTAGTGAACAGAAGCCTGCTGGAAGTAGTGGATCGGCGATGGTACGATGGGAAAGTTTATAAGTGCAAGATACACGATATGGTGCGGGAGGTAATTATCAAGATTGCGGGAGAGGAGGCATTTTGCATCTTCAATGAGCAAGGAAAGCTAATGCAGAAACATGAGCAAAATGAGCAAAAGCCACGATGGTTCCGTATCAGCGAAGACATGGATGATGACGAGAAGGAACTAGAAGATAATCCAAAGTTGAGGACATTTTTTCTCATGTCAAGCCCTCCTAATAACTTTGGCAAGAATTTTAGGTTCCTGGAGTCCCTCAGGGTGTTGGACTTGTCGTACTCTAAAGTTGTCGAAGATAGCAGCAGCCCGTCTCCAGGTAGAACGCACTTTAAATTCTTCATCATGCTTTCTAATTTCGATCTATTGAGTGTGTACACTTGTATATGTGATGTTTGTGCATAAAAAATGATTATCACACGCGTCTTTTCTTCCTTTATGCACACCTACTTTATTTATGACCTTTGGATATAATAAATCAAAGGAAAAAATAAACACGAGTGTGTATAATAAGAAGAGACGTGTAGAAATCATTTTCCACAAACAAAAACAAAAAACGAAACAAAACAAAATATTCCGTCTCACGTGTCACATGTTTTATTTAACAGTGACGTGCGCTGAGGATCTCTTCAGCTATATCAGTTCTCTCAAACGCTTAGCATGTCTAAACTTGAGTGGAACTCAGATACGGGAAGTCACATCTTCAATTCAGAAACTGCTTAACCTCCAGCTTTTGGTGTTGAAAGGATGCAAAAAGCTAGTCAAAATACACCCATCAATCAAATATTTGAAGAGGCTCATTGTCTTGGACCTTGGAGATTGTCCCCTTGATTGCCTACCCAAGGGTCTAGGGAGCCTCCGTCTTCTACAAGAACTCACCGGATTCAAGGTGGTGAATCCGGCCAAAACACAAGGTTGCGCCCTTCGTGAGCTCAAAGAACTAAAGGAGCTAAGAGTTCTTCGAATTGTCCTAAGTGCTGACGCTGAAATCTCCCAAGATGAAATAGGCATCCTATCAAGCCTCAGGTTTCTCAAGGTTCTTACCATTGATGCTGAAGAATGTAAAGAAAATAAAACTTTGAGTGAGTTAGACAATCTTCAGATGCCTCCAAATCTCAGGGAGCTGTATGTAAGGAATTATCATTCCAAAACAATGCCCAACTGGTTTCATCCTGCCAAGCTTTCTAGATTGCAGTATCTCTGTGTCGAGAATTGTGACATTGTGAGACTGACCAGTGATCAGTCCACTTGGAAAAATGTTGAGGGTTTGTGTTTGAAGTTTCTGGGCTTTGAGGAAGATTGGGAGAACTTGAGGAAAATTTTGCCTGCACTTAGCTACATGGAGATTAGCAGTTGTTTCAAGTTCAAAAATTTTCCCTGCTCGGTTGACCAGCGAGGAGTTTGGACAAAAGCAAAGTTGATCAGTATGGAGTGATCAATAAGAGCCCAGAAAATCACCATCTCCATGGAAGCCTCCGATCATTGGTTTATCTTGGTTACTCTAGCCTTGAACTTCGTGTGCGAGTTATATATTGGTGTGCATTTAAAACTTAAATTTGCTTGGGATGTAATGTTTTATTAGAGATGATGTGGTGATGTGATCTTGTATAATAAGCAAAAATGTATATGCAAACATATTCACTCATGTTTATAAGGTTGACCATAGTGGAGTTCATATATAAAATGTAATTTAAAGTTGTGTTTTGAATTCATATAGGTATCTCACAGTCACTGATTCGCATATGAAAGTGATCATAGGACTATCGCTAATGAAATATGTTCTACTTTTTTTTATGCCCTAGAATTTTGTGAGACACCGAAACATTTCTGAACTTTCAAGTCATTAAACTGGTTCACTTGTCTTAAATACATAAGCTCCTGCAATAGCCAAAACACAATAGTTACTTGTGAACACAACACCATGTAATGAAGATGAAAATTGATCAAAATTGAAGTGAGCTAAATAATGAAGAGAAAAGGAATGTTACCGAGAGTGGGCATCAAAAGGGACAACACAGCAATCCCAACAATCTTCAATGGCAAGCCAATCTTGATCATATCTTGGATCTCAATGTGGCCAGTGGCAAATCCTACGGTATTTGAAGGAGTTGCCGTAGGAAGCAAGAAAGCAAATTGTGCTCCAATGCCACCCGGAATCATCAGAAGGAGAGGATGCACATGCATACTTCTGGCAATTTGAATTAGGAGAGGAATAATAAGCGTGGTTGTCGCATTGTTTGATGTGATCAACTCAGTGATGGAACTACTTATGAGACACACAGCAGGTGCAATGGCAACATATGGGACTGCCTCCAAAAAATCTAGGGTTTCAGATAATATATTAGCAAGGCCACTGGATCGAACTCCGTCAGCTATGGCTAAACCAGCACCTAGTAACAATATGATATTCCAGGGTAGCTTCTTGCATTTTTCCCAGTCCATCAACTTCTCACCCTTTTCCTTTTTGCTTGGAAATATGAACAAAAATGTTGCAACCATAACCTACAAACATTTCAAGTCACACTTGAAAATTTGATCCAACGGAAAGGTCTGTTTGTAAGGCTATTTCGTCTTTAAAGTTAGAACACATAAGAAGAAAGGTCAATACTCACACTGACAGTTCCATCTCCGGCACGCCCGTTGAAGAGGACTCCCCAGCCCGGAATATCCTCCGTTATGCTTCTTGTCATCCACAAAACAATCAGCATCTGCAGAAAATGCTAGTCATAATAATTGGAGGACACATCCATACTAAAAAACTATGCGAAACTGAGTACTTGGGGACGCACCGAAAACAAAGCCAGTACCATCTTCTCAGCAAAAGCCATTGGACCTGCCGGTTGCCGCATCAACACTTGTAAGTTGATTTGGAAATACAATTACACAGAAGGTGTTCTCTAGTGCCTAAGATTGGATACTGAACATTGGGCCAAAAGCCGAAAAGAACATGACTAATACGGTGATACCATGTGTTACCTATTTTATTATGGCATTTGGGGTATTCACAACAATTGCCATAAAAAAGAGTAATTTTTTCGAAATTGTTTTTGTAAGAAACACTTTTTCTCATCAATGTTTTAATATCAGTACTTTCATTAGAAACACGCTGATTTTTTATTAAAAGTCCTACTCCCTCACAAACACATTTGAACTTTTTTTGTCTAATTTAGTTAGAAGCAATTTTAGTTGTCAAAAAATCACACATGACAATGTGTGATTGATTTAGGATACACCACAATTCGATGCTGATTGTATGTAAGTTGCTCTAAGTTTGAGGGCTCCTACCTAGCAATTCGAGCTCCTTCTTCAAATGGGCTTTGTCTAAATAAACAGAGAGAGCCTGGCCTGAACTCCTTGAGCAATACAAGCAGCAAAGCAAAGCCCACAGCGCCAAGAACATCAACAATGCCGAAGGGAAGGCGAAACAGAACCAGGTGCTGAAGGTGATCGGAGCTGCTTGTGGGAAATAGCTCTTCCACATTCCAACCAAGATGAGATTGACACCTGTCCCCGTCAGAGTGCTCATCCCTCCTATGGTTATGGAGTACAACATACCCAGAATCACGGCTTTGCAAAAGTTTCTCGCAACCACGGACTGGTCGGGACCCGTCGGAAACCGCCGGAGAATGCCGGTGGCTACGGGCATCATCATCACCGCAGTTGCCACGTTGTGCATCCACATGCTGATGAATGCTGCGGTCCCACATATTCCCAGCAGCAGCAATGGCGGATTCAAGGGATCTCCGCAGAACACCAGGGTTATCTGTGTTCGGGATGAAAAAAGGGTTAACTAGTAATACTAGGTAAATCAACTTGTCCAATTTGTAAATGTTTCACCAATACGTGAATCAATATTTAAGTAAGAATAATGCTAGCGATATTCAATTTGTATACTAAATTTTGTAAATTAAATGACATGTGAGTTGATGATTTGATTATTACTTAATCGTTAATAACTCATTTTTATTAGTGTTGCCTCATTTGATTTGCTAATTTAGTTTACAAATTGAGTTTCCATAGCATTACTCTTTAAGTAATAATCAAACGTCGAGAGATTTTTATGTGCCGCAAACACTGCCCAACAGACCAAGTGTAATAATACACTTTGTTGGAAACTTGAAAAAAGAAAATCCAACCAATTTCATTATAACATTTGGTATACCGAATCGTATTTCCGACACATTAAAAAATTTCTCTCAATCATCAACAATCACGCCATATAGCTTCCAAAATTTAGCTTAAATAAATTGTCTCTTTAGCATTACCATAAATTATTTTTGTACTTGACGTCCAAAGTTCGATTCTTCTTCATTAGTATCGCTTGAATCCAAAAAAGAAGTTATTTTGAAAACCCTAAGCGGATAGTATGCGAGGTTCGAGCACAATGTGGCTCTCACCCTAGTAGGGTTCAGACACTAAGGCACTCAATTCTCAAGTTGTGACATATATTAATGTTGTCGAAAATATATTTATGTTTGATTTATTGACGTCAATAATATTCTGTGAACGATGTATCACATAAATGGGTTAATATGAGAAAACAACAATGAAAAGAGGATTCACATTCAAGGCCAATCTTTTGTGTATGTTATAATGCTCAACGGCGAGAGCCAAAATAAAGCTTCCAAGAACAAGGGCAATAACATCGTTCATGTAAGAGTGGGCAACATCATCTGCAGAGGTAATTCCGAAGAGCGGGAAGAGGAAGAGAGGGGCCATTGAGGTAACTGGCATCGGCACGGCCTCTGTGAGCCACCAAGCAAACACCCAGGCAAGCACTGCCAACATATTCCGGCTAGCGACGGTGCCATCTAAGTTGACACAGAGGCAAATAACGGTGCTCAAAAGAGGACCCAGGAGGATGGACAAGTTCTTGGATGTTAGAATGGATTCCAGTGAAGAAGGGAAGTTGATTTGTGAGTTATGGTTTGGATTTGGATCATCAAGTGGGAGAAGTGGGATTTTGGGGTCATTGGAGGGAGGACTATCCATTTGATTCTTGTTGATTTTGGAATGAAATGTATGAGAATTCAAATTTACGTTTCCTTTCTAACGTTACATTTACCATGGATTAGGGAAGCGTCATTGACGCTCCTCTCTTGCATTTCCGTATTCTTGGACAAAAGTGCATTAATTTAGGAAGAAAAAATAGTCAGATATATTTTTTGCAATATTTAGAATTTTGATAGGATATTATATAAAGAAAATTAATGAAAATCACTTGAAAACTTTAAGTTTTAACAATAAAAACAAAATAATAGGTAAAGTAAATAGTATCATGATTGACTTTTTAGTGTAAAAATGTGATTTTTCGTTAAAATGAACAGTATTACGGACTTTTCGTTAAAACTCCTTATTATTATATCTATGGGATTAGTTAGTGAACTAACTAGTAAATGACAGATTTCTCAAATCTAATCCAATGAATTTCCGGACAAACCAAATTTAAAATTATTATATGTAATATAATATGGCTGCAATAGCTTTCTACCAAACAAGGAATGCAAACATAACAGAGGGAAATTGTGAATGAAGAGAGAAATAAAATGTTTGCCATTTGGTCCCTTTCTTTCTTTTTCTCATGTATCTGTACGCTTGTACTAAAATAACCATTAAGCATAACAATCATAGCATAAATAACCATTAAGGTGATCCATCTTAGCAGAGAAACATAGTAGCTAGAGAAACTCACATTCAAGGCCAATCTTCTGTGGATGTTGTAATGCTCAACAGCAAGAGCCAATATAAAGCTTCCAAGAAGAAGGGCAATAACATCATCCATGTAAGAGTGGGCAACATCATCTGCAGAGGCAATTCCGAAGAGAGGGAAGAGAAAGAGTGGGGACATGGAGGTAATTGGCATGGGCACGGCCTCCGTGAGCCACCAAGCAAACACCCACACCAGCACCGCCAACATGTTCCGGCTGGCCACCGGGCCATCTAGCTTCACACAGAGGCATATGATGGTGCACAGAAGAGGTCCGAGGAGGACGAAGAAGTTCTTGAGTGTTAGAATTGATTTCAAGGATGAATGGAAGCTCTGCGACCGTTGGATTTGATCGTGGAGAGGGAGAAGTGGAGTTTTGGGGTCTTCGGATATTGGATGATTATCCATGCTATTGATGTTGGATTGGATTACGGAAATCACTTGGTTATATAATGCGAGGAAATGGTGCTTTTATATTTGGTTTTGTATACAAAGAAGTAAGGCTTTTCTATCTAGTTATGCATACAAGTAAGTAAGGTTAATTGGTTGGCCGGTGTAGTGTGTCCGTCTTTTTGTCTTTGAGTTTGAGTCTGTTTTTTTTTTTTTTTTTAATTTTATTTTATTTTTAGAGTAATGCCATTTAGACTTACAAATTGTTCATGTTACTGATACATACTCTAATACAAATAAATTCTATAAATTGAAGTGCTTTAAAATATCGTTTCTCAAAACATATAAAATAGTAGATAAATTTGTCTTTCTTTTTATATATAATGTCACACGTAGGTATTATAGATCATATTCGTGCGAGTTTTGAATAATATAACTTATGTGTTAGAAGTTTTTGACTCATTCATCACTAAAGTAGTAGTAAACAAGTTTGGCTTTCATTTTGATATTGCTAATTAAATTGGACATTGCTACTTATTGTCATTTATTCGCTAAGAGTTAGCAAAATTTTTATCCAAGAACATGGCAAAGTGTGACATTTCCTAATAGATGACCTCTCATTCAAATTTAGTGTGGGCAAAGAGGCCACGAAACAGAGCCACGTGTGCAGAAAGGGACTACAAATTGCCACAACCATTGAACTTGATAATAATGCACGGTCCAGCCTGGCTATCATCTGAATGATTGTACTATAAACCATGTAGTATGAAACATGTCAATGTCAAAAAACAATGAACACTCAGGAATGGTTCGGTGGAAGGATGGAGAAGCTTGGTCACAATTAGTTTGATTTTTATATTGTTTTCTTGACCTCGAAATGATCTGTCTGTACACGTGGCAGACCCAAATTCATTTTTTCACTGAAGATTAAGCTTACAGGTAGGGACAAGGATCCTTTCCGATCATTTTTGTGGGAATTAAGGAATCAATTAATCATGTCTGTATATCGCATATTGTACGGTCAGTTTTTATTAATAACTATAAACGAACGATATACGATAAATAGACACGATTGATTTATCATTCTGATCCTCACAAAAAAAGATGCAGAGAGGATCCTATTCCTACAGGTAGTATTGGAGCATTTTTTAAGATAATGCTAAATAGATTATCAATTTAAATTATATGACATGATGATGATTGAATTATTACTATTTAACGTGCTTATTTTTCTATTAGTATAATCCGATCACGACATGTAAAAATAATACATATCAACCTCTAGAAGTTGGACTCTAAAGTTCGGTGTAATCTACTGCTCAAATAATAATCATAACTTAGAGGTCGATTTAGCTGGAGCAATCCTACATCTAGGGATTTAAATGATATTATAATTTGCAGTAAGTTTAAATGATATTATAATTTGCAGTAAGTTTAATGTTTTTCGAGATAATCACAAAAAATAAAATTAAAAACTCATAATTGCCTCGTGGAACACACATTGTAGCTATCCAACTTTGTGGTTTCTATCGATCGAGAGGATAAAATTGCCATTTTAAGAGCAATAATGTTCAATCAAACACAATCACTAAGGTAGGGTATAATTAATATGTATGGTCCTCTTCTTTTGGCCTTTTTCCTTCTTTTCCTTTAGTTTTCTTAAAAATGGTTGGTGGCTAGTGATCAATTATTCCAGCTGCCCTCAATTTCGAAAGATAACGTGTGGGACTGAAATTAAGACCATCAAAACTCATATCTCTTAGTGATACGTATTTTGTTGGTAAAAGTGACATAAAACACATATTGGGCAAGGCCTTGATGATTCTTCTCCAAGTATCTCACACGGGATCAGGAAATGTCAACATGTGTATGAGTAGGGCATCAATCCTTCCTGTGAGGCCATGTACATTTGATTTTATTTTGGAATAACTGAAAAAAGTTGGAGTTACACCATAAAACTAATTGGCAAAATAATGAATAGACAAACTTACTTATAAGCTCATATGCAAGGTCCATTTTCCCATCAATATGAGATTCATTCTCAACACGCCCCCTTATGTGTGGCAAATTTCAAACCTAACACGTGGACAAACACAAACGGGATGACGTGAAACTCGTGTGGCCGTTGGGCTTCACACGTGGGACAACATGTTATAGTATCATGAAAAAGTTGAGGTTCTACCATAAAAGTCTATGCAAAGTTCCTCCTCCCATCAATGTAAAATTCATTTTCAACGATAACAACTTATTCTTTCATTTCTCTTCATTCAAGTTTCAGCCTCACTTTCATTTCCTCTAGCCATGATCTCCACGCGTGAGTATATCTTTCGATTCATCTGTTCATTCACCGCGAGGGAAAGGTCGAGTAACACAAAAAAGCTTGAAAATGAGAGTGACTAGGGAAGCTTCCTTCTCTGTTTTCTAGTATGCAGTCCCTAGTATGTTCAGATGATCATATTATCATCAGTCGGACAAAGACTATTGTTGTCTGTTCTTTCAGACTTTGAGAGAGACAGTATTTGAGAAACATTTATATGCTGATCAATTATTCGTCTTTACTTTTTGGTGTTAAGTCAACTACATATATTTATGATCATGTGAAAGTGGTTTTATAGCCTTTGGATTGCCAGAGATCATGTGCTAGCAAATAAAAAAGTAAAATAGCAGTCAAAAGGAAGTATTGGTTGTAGCTTGTAAAAAAAATTTGTTTTGATAGTAAATGCACACTCCCGGAATAGTTCAGATGATACTTATGCTAAATTTTCTATTTTTTAACGGTAACCTTAAACCCTAAACATAATGCATAAACAGAAAACCCTAGCTCCTTCATTCTTGTAAAAGTAAAACAAAACCTAGAGAGAGAAATCCATATTAGGTATTATGTTAAAACTAAAACCAAAAGACGAACAAGATTAAAGAAGAATAAATAATCCAAGTACCTCGCCAGGGACGAAATCTTTGCAGGAGTTGAAGTTGGTGCCTTCGACCATGAATTTTGTACACCTGTTGCATTGGATGCCGATGGGCAGCCTCAACTCAGAAATCGTAAATATCCGAAGATTCTTATGGTACGCAATCACAAAATTATATGTAATTCGTCGAAGTCGGATGGAGAAGATGGACTGGATTGAGGAGAAGCGTAGAGGTGTAAGAATATGGAAGCAAGTTGCACGCGTTGGCTGAGAAGACTGATTTTATTTAGGTTAAAAAAAAAAAAGGAAACTAATGAAAATGGTTTGAAAAATTTGAGTTTAAAAAAAAATAAAGGGTAAAGTGAATAGTATCATGATTGACTTTTTAGTGTAAAAATATGGTTTTTCGTTAAAGTGAACAGTACCGAAAGTTTTTCATTAAAATTCTAAAAAAAAAAAATAGGTCTTTACTTTTGTACGCCCAACATACGAATTTAATCAGGCCCGTTTCACTACAAATTTGGAGGCCCACTATTCTGTTCATAGCTAAAACTTTACAAAGTTTGACCTGTTGCGTCGAATTTGTGAATTTTTCGTCGATATGAAAGTTATCATCATCAGCTCCTCCCTCGTTTTCTCATAGGTACCAAAGTAGTCGCCACCGAACCTTTGCATTCCTTGAACTTACTTGCATCGTGCGAAGGCGAACAAGAGAGCCTAGCATGTCCCTTCCTGACATCTTCTTAGTGATACCATCAGACCATCCATCGATTGGTTGGCATCATTAGAGACGTTAGGTCGATTGGCACATGCTAGGGTCTCTAGCTGGTCCCGCCCCAATGCAAGTAAAGGAATGCATAGGTATTTTGAGGACGATTGCCGGCGAGTACATTGGTAGCTATGAGGAAACGAATGAGTAACTGATCATGGATATCTTGGAGTCTGTTGACCCTAAAAACTACCAAGCCTACGTGGCGCGCAGGCCAAGTAATCTATAAGCTAACTACATCCTTCAGTGAATGCGGGGCGTGCCAACTCGTCGGCAGAGCTCAGCCGAGGAGTAAATTTGTTGATGTTGCGTTGGGTGTGCGGCTGACTTCTGCGTCTTGCGATTGCGGCCAAGAAAGGAACACGTCTCGGCCTCTTGGATTCTCGAGCCTGAAGACAAGGCTACTATTCTTACGAAGTTCACGAATCGAATTCGGCTTTCAATGTGCTGAATGTAATAACTGTAACACCTCACTTTGCCGAGAAGGCTGATGAGATGACCTCGACCAATAAGGATTCAGAAATCCTTCTCGACCGAGACTTGGATAGGTAATCAACCGTCCTCGCCGTAGTGCTGTTGATGCCAACGGAAGATGCTGCGAGACCGGCTGATTCTACGGTGACAGAGCTATCTATGCCGACTTAAGATATCACCGGTTGCTTTCACAGTGCTGTTGATGCCAACAGAAGATGTGTCAGCGAAAAGAGAAAATAAAAAATCTCAAAGTTGTTGAGAGGGTTTGCGCAGGGCAGTTTTGTGTGTTGAATTCCAGATCTTTCACTATGTACAGCCTCTTCTATTTATAGCAACGGATACCCTCAAGGTCGAGTTAAAACCCTACTTGGACTAGGACTTCTTCTCCTGATCAAACACTAACTCGGCCAATCCTATTTTCACTATGATTGTGAACCTAGTCCTTTATTGAACCGAATTCACCTCCGGTTTATTGGTCCTGCCGAGGCTCCTTATTGCACCAGGACTCGACTTGTCCTGCGTTATGACCTAGCCGTCCTAGGTTTGGAGGCCCACGATCCATGATATCCCTGTGGTAAGGCCTCCCGGGCCGAGAATGATTCTATACTCGGCCCAAACTAATATTTTGGGCCCAAACAGAGTCAAAGAAATGAAGAAATGGACATCATAAAATGGAGCAAAGGAAATGTATTTGATGTATAGAAGATTTATTGTAGGTAGTGTGATTGTGTAAATCCTAACATATCTAGGATATCTTATGGGATTCTACCATATCTCTTAGACTAAATATTATCCTATTAGAGTTGTAATCCTATTGGGATAGGAATTAACATTCCCTACTATAAATAAAGGCACAATGGAGTAAAATAGAACGCACCTCACAATTACATATATATCTCTTCTCTCTCTATGCCGCACCCGTCTCTCTTTGGCCTCCATAATTGTTCAGCAAATTGTGCCTACAACACGTTATCAACACGCTCTTGACGCTGCGCTAAAGAGATTTTGATCTTTAATCAGGAGAGTACCACGTTTTAATCATTCTTTTATGTTTAATTTATTATTTTATTGAATTGATCTACATGTTATTTATTCAATTTAATTTTTATGTGTTGAACGTGATACAACGTATTGGAGATGCAATTCCGGCTTTGAGAGATGAATCTTTTACAAATTCAAAGACTTTTGTTATTTTCTGCCAATCAGATATGTTTAAAATAAAGTAAGATATTTGAAACGACCATGAAGCATGAAAACATTCCCATGATGCATAAACCCCGTTGCTATGTGGAATTTGTGAGGAAAATTATGCCTGCACTCCGCTACATGGAGATTAGCCATTGTTCAAAGTTCAAAAATCTTCCTCGCGAGGTTGAAGAGCAAGGAGTTCGGAGAAAGCAAAATTGATCATGAATTGCGATCAATAACAGCCCAGAAAATCACCATCTCCATGGAAGCCTCTGATCATTGATTTATCTTGTTTACTCTAGCCTTAAACTTTATGTGCGATATATATTGTGGTGTGCTGTTAAAACTTAATTTTTCTTGGGATGTAATGTTAGTTTATTAGAGATGATGTAATGGTGTGATCTTGTATAATAAGCAAAAAATTATATGCATTAGTTGTACTTTATTTATTTGTTTGGTTTAAAGTTAATTTGATTTGACGTACATAATCACATATTTATAAGGTTGATCATCACGGACATCATTTATGAAATGTAAATTTAAAATCGTGCTTCGAATTCATATAGTTATCTCACAATCACAGATAGATTCACAGATGAATGAGATCATAAGACTATCTCTAACGAAACATGCTCAACTTTTTGTTATGCCTTGAGATTTTGTGAGACATTGTAACATTATTGAACTTTCAAGTCACCGAACTGGTTCACTTGTCCTAAATACAAAAGCTCCTGCAATAGCCAAAACTCAATAGTTACTTATGAACTACAACATCACGTATAACTAGTGAAGATGAAAATTGATCAAAATTGAAGTGAGCTAAATAATGAAGAGAAAAGGAATGTTACCAAGAGTGGGCATCAAAAGGGACAACACAGCAATCCCAACAATCTTCAATGGCAAGCCAATCTTGATCATATCTTGGATCTCAATGTGGCCAGTGGCGAATCCTACAGTATTTGAAGGAGTTGCCGTAGGAAGCAAGAAAGAAAATTGTGCCCCAATGCCACCCGGAATCATCAGAAGGAGAGGATGCACATGCATTCGTTTGGCAATTTGAATTAGGAGAGGAATAATAAGCGTGGTTGTTGCATTGTTTGATATGATCAACTCAGTGATGGAACTACTTATGAGACACACAGCAGGTGCAATGGCAACATATGGGACTGCCTCCAAAAAATCTAGGGTTTCAGATAATATATTAGCAAGGCCACTGGATCGAACTCCGTCAGTTATGGCTAAACCAGCACCTAGTAACAATATGATATTCCAGGGTAGCTTCTCACATTTTTCCCAGTCCATCAACTTCTCACCTTTTTGCTTTTTGCTTGGAATTGTGAACAAAAAAGTTGCAATCATAACCTACAAACATTTTTAAGTCACACTTGAAAATTTGATCCAACGAAAGGTCTGTTTATAAGGCTATTTCGTGTTTAAAGTTAGAACACATAAGAAGAAATGTCAATACTCACACTGACAGTTCCATCTCCGGCATGCCCGTTGAAGAGGACTCCCCAGCCCGGAATATCCTCCGTTATGCTTCTTGTCATCCACAAAACAATCAGCGTCTGCAGAAAATGCTAGTCATAATAACTGGAGGACACATCCATACTCAAAAACTATGCGAAACTGAGTAGCTGGGGACGCACCGAAAACAAAGCCAGTACCATCTTCTCAGCAAAAGCCATTGGACCTGCCGGTTGCCGCATCAACACTTGTAAGTTGATTTGGAAATACAATTACACAGAAGGTGTTCTCTAGTGCCTAAGATTGGATACTGAACATTGGGCCAGAAGCTAAAAAAAAAAAAGACCAATACCATGTGTTAACTATTTTATTATGGCATTTGGGGTATCCACAACAATTGCTATAAAAACGAATGGTTTTTTCAAAATTACTTTTGTAAGAAACACTTTTTCTCATTAACGCTTTAATATCAGTACTTTCATTATAAACAAGTTGATTTTTTATTAAAAGTCCTACTCCCTCAAAGACACATTTGAACTTTTTTTGCCTAATTTATTTAGAAGCAGTTTTAGTCGTTAAAAATTTTACACACGACAATGCGTGATTGATTTAGGATACACCACAATTCGATGTTGATTGCATGTAAGTTGCTCTAGGTTTGAGAGATCCTACCTAGCAATTCGAGCTCCTCCTTCAAATGGGCTTTGTCTAAATAAACAGAGAGAGCCTGGCCTGAACTCCTTGAGCAATACAAGCAGCAAAGCAAACCCCACAAAGCCAAGAACATCAACAATGCCAAAGGGAAGGCGAAACAGAACCAAATGCTGAAGTTGATCGGAGCTGCTTGTGGGAAATAGGTCTTCCACATTCCAACCAATATGAGATTGACATCGGTCCCCGTTAGAGTGCTCATCCCTCCTATGGTTATGGAGTACAACACCCCCAGAATCACGGCTTTGCAAAAGTTGCTCACAACCACGGACTGGTCGGGACCCGTAGGAAACCGCCGGAGAATGCTGGTGGCTACGGGCATCATCATCACCGCAGTTGCCAAGTTGTGCATCCACATGCTGATGAATACTGCGGTCCCACATATTCCCAGCAGCAACAATGGCGGATTCAAGGGATCTCCATAGAACACCAGGGTTATCTGTGTTCGGTAAAAAACTAAAAAGGGTTATCTAGTAATACTAAGGAAATCAACTTATCCAATTTGTAAATGTGTCACCGATAAAAATATGTACTACTAAGCTTATCCGAGTGTTTTATCTCTTCACCTACTTTGAAATAGTACTTTTATTGACAAATTTGTCTTTGTATAAAATCACTTTACTCAAAAGACCAATCAATCATATCTTGCCACAACCCCCTTCACCTCCACAAATAGGATAAATTATTGAGTAATGCTAAAAAGATTAAATTGCAAACTAAATGATGTGTCATCAATAAAAATGAGCACGTTTATCAACCCTTAAATAATAAATTAATCATGAACTTACATGTTATTTAGTTTTTAAAATTTAGTCACCCTAGCATTACTCTAAATTATTGGAAAATGATCCTCGCCGGATCATTTTCTTGGGGATTCTGTAATCGCAACCGTTTATCGTACATTGTACGGTCAATTTTCATTAAGTACTATTTTATATTTAATTTTAAAATTTAAAATTTTAAAATAATTTCTGATTACATAATATACGATGAATGATCGTGATCACGAGATTCTCAGGATCTCCAAGGAAAGGATCCTTCATTTTCCTAAATTATTAAAGAAAGGCGGTAATACAGTATTACCACATACATAACTTCCACCCAAAAGTTAACACATATGCTATTATTATACAGCTGGACTTAAAGCTTTTTTGAACATGAAAAAACATAAAACTTGAAAAACCTCATAACCATCACCCTCCCCGACCTCAGCCTCCACAACTTCACCCCATTTTAATTTCCCACCTCACTGCTTCAACCCCAAACACTCCTCCTTCTTCCTCCTCCCTCTATTTCTCCTCTCCCTTTCTGTTATGCATTGGCTTTCTCACCGATCGTCTCGCTCGCCATGGCTGAGACCTTTGCCAAACACGTCGAGGCTGTGCTCAAATGGCAAGCCCATCCCGTCCATTGATCTCCTCTGCGATCCTCCTCCGACTCGATCAAATGGGGACTCGAAAACCATCTCCCGATTCCACAAACGCGCCGTTGAGGCCGATCGAGGATTTTGGGTGAGGAGGGGCGCTGGATGTGTTTTGGGGAGAGGGGTTGGGGATTTGAGTGTGTTGATAGTGACGGTTCTGGGAAGGGGGCTACTATGATATTTGGAGTTGGAGTTGTTGGGTATATTTGTTTAAAGCAAGGAAAATTAGAAGAAGAAATATATAAGATTATTTTGGGAGTAACGGTGGGTGGGAAAAGAGTTTATGCGTGTTTTGTTTTTTTTATGCTGGGTGTAAATATAAGGTAGATGGAGAAATAAGATTTGAGGTGGGTATAATATTATTCTACAAAATAAATACGTTAATCAATATTTAAGTAATAATTCAATCATCGAGAGATTTTTTAGTATACTGCAAGCACCACCCATCAAATCAAGTGTAATAATACAATTTGTTGGAAACTTGAAAAAAGAAATTCTAACAAATTTTATTATGACATTTAGTGTACCGAGCCGTATTTCCAGCACATTGAAAATTTTATCTCAATTATCAACAACCACATCATATAGTTTCCAAAATTTAGTTTAAATAGATGATCTATTTAACATTACCATAAATTATTCATGTACCTGAAGTCCAAATTTCGATTGTCCTTCACTAATATCGCTTGAATCCAAAAATTAAATTATTTTGAAAACCCTAAGCACGTAGTATGAGCTAGGATTCGGGCACAATGCAGCTCTCACCCTAGGAAACTAAAGCATCCAAACCTCAAGTTGTGACACATATTAATATTATTGAAAATATATTTATGTTTGTTTTGTTGGCGATAATAATATTGTGTGAACATATATCACATGAATGAGGTAATATGAGAAAATTGCAACGAAAAGGGGACTCACATTCAAGGCCAATCTTTTGGGCATGTTATAATGCTCAACGGCGAGAGCCAAAATCGAGCTTCCAAGAACAAGGGCAATAACATCGTTCATGTAAGAGTGGGCAACATCATCTGCAGAGGCAATTCCGAAGAGCGGGAAGAGGAAGAGAGGGGACATTGAGGTAACTGGCATGGGCACTGCCTCCGTGAGCCACCAAGCAAACACCCATACCAGCACCGCCAACATGTTCCGGCTGGCCACCGGGCCATCTAGCTTCACACAGAGGCATATGATGGTGCACAGAAGAGGTCCGAAGAGGACGAAGAAGTTCTTGAGTGTTAGAATGGATTTCAAGGATGAATGGAAGCTCTGCGACCGTTGGATTTGATCGTGGAGAGGGAGAAGCAGGGTTTTGCGGTCTTCGGATATTGGATGATGATCCATGTTATTGATGTTGGATTGGATTACGGAAATCACTTGGTTATATAATGCGAGGAAATGGTGCTTTTATATTCTGTTTTGTATACAAAGAAGGCTTTTCTATCTAGTTATGCATACAAGTAGAGTTAATTGGTTGGCCGGTATAGTGTGTCCGTCTTTTTGTCTTTGAGTTTGAGTCTTTTTTTTTTTTAATATATAGAGTAATGCCATTTAGACTTATCAAATTGTACATGTTACTGATATACACTTTAATACAAATAAACTTTATAAATTAAAGTGTTTTAAAATATCGCTTTTCAAAACATATAAAATAGTAGATAATTTTACCTTTCTTTTTATATGTGATACACACGTAAGTATTGCAGATCATTCGTGCCAGCTTTTAATAATATAACTTAGGTGTAAGAAGTTCTTGACTCATCACTAAAGCTGTAAACAAGTTTGGCTTTCATTTTGATATTGCTAATTAAATTGGATTTTGCTACTAATTATCATTTATTCGCTAATAAGAGTTAGCAAATTTTATATCCAAGAACATGGCAAAGTGAGTTTCCAAAAAAAAAAAAATGAACATGGCAAAGTGCGACATTTTCTAATAGATGACCTCTCATTCAAATTTAGTGCGGGAAAAGAGGCCACGAAACAGAGCCACGTTTGCAGAAAAGGACTACAAATTGCCACAACCATTGAACTTGATGGATTTGGATCCTCTCATGAGCTTAGGAGGCTGAGCATTCTAAGCAAATCATACGAATCGTTGGATTTTGATCCAACGGCTACAAACAGACAACCACTCTAAAAGTTATAATAATTGTAGTAGTTAGATCAAAATTCAACGGCCCGTGTGATTTGCTCGTGAAGCTTAGCCTTCTAAGCTTAGGAGAGGATCCAAATCCGAACTTGATAATAATGCAAGGTCTAGCCAGGCTATCATCTGAATGGTTGTACTATAAACCACGTAGCATGAAATATATCAATGGAAATAGATTATCTCCGGATCTCTTCCATCAAGGTCATCGGATCAAGTGATTCGGGCCTTTGAAATTTTATTTAACGGCCTACTTGTTTTGATATCTTAAAAGCTATAATAATTTTTGACTGTTTGATGAAAATTCAAAGACCTGAATCACTTAATCTGATAACCTTGATGAAAAAGATTCGGAGAGGATCTCTTTCCTATGTCAATGTCAAAAAACAATGAAGAAACTGTGGAATGGTTAAGTGGAGGAATAGAGAAGCTTATTCACAATTACTTTGATTTTTATATTGTTTTCTTGACCTCGAAATGATGTGTATGTACACGTGGCAGACCCAAATACATTTTATCACTGAAGATTAAGCTTACAAGTGATATTGGATTATTTTTTAAGATAATGCCAAGGAGATTATCAATTTAAATTATATGATGTGATCGTTGATGATTACATTATTATTAATTATCGTACTTATTTTTTTATTAGTATAATCCGATCACAACACGTAAGAATAATTCATATCAATCTCTAGCTGCCCTCAGTTTCGAAATAAAACGTGTGGGACTGAAAATAAGACATTCAAAAATCATATCTCTTAGTGATACGTATTTTGTAAATGAAAGTGACGTAAAACACATATTGGGCAAGGCCTTGATGATTCTTCTCCAAGTATCTCACACGGGAACAGGAAATGTTAACGTGTGTATAAGTAGGGCATCAGTCTTTCGTGTGAGACATTGTACATTTGGTTTTACCTTGAAATAACTAAAGAATGTTGGAGTTTTATCATAAAACTAATTGGTAATATGAGGAGTAGTTCAACTTACTTCCATTCAAAATCCATCATCTCATCAATATGAGATTCATTCTCAACACTCTTCATCATGCGTGACGAATCTTCAAACCTAACATGTGGACAACACAAACGGGGTGACGTGAAGCACGAATGAACGTTAGGCTTCACACGTGAGATAACCTGCTCTGATACCATAAAGAAGTTGAGGTTCCGATCCACCATAAAAGTCCATGCAAGGTCCTTCCTCCCATCAATATGAAATTCATTATTAACAATAACAACTTAATTCTTTCATTTCTCTTCTTCAAGTTTCAATCTCACTTTCCATGATCTCCACACGTAAGTATTATTTCTCAAAGTTTTGCTTTTGTTTCTTTTTATACCTAGAACTAGATCAAAGACAACTCAAATGCCGGAGCAAAAATAGAAAGAGTCGTGCCGTCTAAAATTGAATTCTTCTAAGATTTATTGCTTGATTTTGCATACTTTGTCATATTGTATAAGGTCTATCGAATGCTGGATGTAGATGCACAAATTAAATCGATGTAAATGTCATGAAGTATCTCGTAATAAAATCGATTGTATTGGTTTAATGATGACATAGTATATTTACTTTATCGTGACAAGATAAAGTATTTGATCACACAAACGTAAGACTAAGATGAGTTAAATATATTTGTTTTTTCAATTAGTTTTATATGTCTAAATGATAATTTTTCATTTTTATTGCAAAACACGTGATTATGGACCTAAAGAAATGAATTTTTCATTTTTTAATGCAAGCTACTGAAAAAGGGGATTCAAACTTGATATTTGGGTGGGAGAAAATATACCGTTGTGAACTCTTAAACTTAAAATGAGAAGATTTCCTCAATAATAAATTAAAGATCTTAAGTTTGATTTTTACTAAAGACAAATTTAAATCAATTTATTTTTCATCGCTTATTCATTGTGAGACCAAATCATTTGTTAAAAAAAAAAATCGACTTCATTAAGTTAAGTTCCCTCTTCCCCCAAATATAAGAGGTGGTAGATTTAAGGTAATTTTATAATAAAAAAAGAAAAGAAAATTATAATAATTTAGTTAGAACTCCTCCTTGTTGATAAATTTTTTAATATGTTTGAAACGTGGTTAGTACGTTATGTCATTATAAAGAGAAATTTTTTTTAACATAACGATGTATGTATGCGTATATTACTGAAAAATGTCTCTTCCACCAATATCGAAACTTTTAAAAATATTTTATTGAATTCGGTGGGAGAGAAAGAATAGGCTTCGAACGTGGCGCTCATTCGCGAGCTCCACGTTGACCTTTAAGCGGAAAAACCATCTTTTTCAGTACATCACGTGACTCACGAGAAATCTTGTAAGGAACGGCGCGCTCTCATGACTCATCACGCATTTCTCCAAACCCCCACCTAATTGAATTACTTACCCCAACTGCAAACAACACTGAAAGAAAGCAAAAGTGAAAAAACCCTAGACCCTGCAAGCAAATTCCAGAAATGAAGACTCCAAAATCCACCCTAGATACGACGCAGCTTCAAATCCAAGCAACCGTGGCCATGGCCGAACTCCCGCCGGAGGTAATCGTCGACATACTCTCTCGTCTGCCCGTCGCCCGCCTCCTCCGCTTCCGGTCGATTGCAAAACCATGGCGGTCGCTCATCGACAGCTCATACTTCGTCCATCTCCACCTCACGCAATCGGCAGAGTCCAAATCGCATCTCAGTTTGATTCTCAAAAGGGACTCCGACCTCTACTGCATCAGTTTCGACTCCTTAAACGACGCCGTCGAGCTCAATCATCCACTCATGTGCTACAGCAATCGAATTCGCGTTTTGGGATCCTGCAACGGCCTTCTGTGCCTCTGTAACGTGGCCGAAGACATCGCTCTCTGGAACCCGTCGACGAAGAAGTACAGAATCTTGCCGTCTCTGCCATCGGATCGAAAGCGCGATTCGAACATGTGCTTATGTGGCGCGAGGGTTTATGGTCTTGGATACCACGCTATCCAGGATGACTATAAATTGGTGAGGATTTCTCAGTTTATCGGATTGGATCACCTGTCGTTTCATTCCGAGGTGAGGGTTTATAGCTTGAGAAACAACGAGTGGAAGCGAGTCGAAGACATGCCTTATGTACTCTGTAACACACGAAAAATGGGGATTCTTGTGAGCGGTTGTGTGCATTGGGTGGTGACTCGGAACCTCGAATTGGATCAAGCTGCAACCGAATCGGTCATTGCATTTGACGTTGCGAATGAGACTTTTCGTGAGGTGCCTATGCCGCAGAACATGGACAGGAAGTGTCAGATTGATGTGGGATGCTTGGGAGGGTGTCTTTGCATTGTAGCTAAATATGAAGATAAGGATGTTGATGTGTGGACATTGAAGGAGTATGGGGTTCAAGAGTCTTGGAGTAAATTGTTTACCGTTGCGCAAACTCGAAGAATCAAGAGCGTTAGGCCTTTGGTGTATTCAAAGAATGACCGCGAAGTGTTGTTCGAACAAGACCACGAAAGTCTTGTTTGGTTTGACCTGAAAAGCCAGAAGGTCAAGCGTGTTAAGGTTCGCGGCTTGCCAGCTATGTTTGAGGCTGTAGTTTGTATGGAAAGCCTTGTTCCGGTTCATCCTCGTAGACGAGAGGATGAGAAGCAGCAGGAAGCAGCAGGGGACAAGCAGAATAAGAAGAGGTAAATGGCATGCTTTTTCACATTTCATTGCCCATTTGATTGTATCTGCAAAAGTATCCATGTTGTGATTGTTTTAGGTATCAAAATTTAGATTAATTGGTAATTTGCTGCAATATTGTTATATATGCTATTATGTGAGTCAGTATTCAGTGATTGATGTGTTGAGGTGGTTCTTGTATTTGTTAGGGATGATTTCCTGGCTCAAGGCTTCAAATTGGTGCTGTAGGCAATCAGAACAAAAGACGAGAACATAGAACAGAGAGGTAATTATCTGACTTATACTTGGTACACTAGTTTAAATATAAGGTAGAAACCATAGTTACTCGAGATACCGAAAAGTAGGATCAACGCAGAATGCATGGGTGTCTCATTCACCCACTTTTACTTTGGTCTTCGAAACAATTGTTTCTCTCAGGGCTGAATATGAAGTAGCCGGGTTGTGTACTTGAGCTGAGCGCATCAGCGTGTGCCAAATGATTAGAGCATAGTTGCCTTAGAATGCTTTAACTTCCATTATACGAACATACTCGAGTCGGTTTTGGTCTGATTGTTAACCATATCAGGTGCACATTTCTTCTTCCACAGCTGCTAACCAAGACCTGCTTTCTCTATGATATCTTTTTCCATTTAAGAACTTGAACTTCTGTAAGATATTCTGAATTCAATACCCACTCTACTATCTGATATGGTCACTGCGCTGTTGAATGTAATAGTCACTATGTTTTTCAAAGTAGTATTTTCTGTTTCTTCTAGCTCTGTATATATAAGAAATGAGTATGTAAGAACTTTTAAGCTTTGAAACCGACAGTTGTAGCTTTTCATTTCAATTACTTATATCACATTAGGATTTGATTTTTGTGTTTCACTTTTAAAACACATACAGCACAGCTCACAAGTCATTTCTTACTGGGTTCCTCAAAGAAGGATCGTGAGTGTTCTTTAGTGGATGGCCCATACGGTCACTATGCCGCATTGTTTGACAGCAATGCTAATCTCTAGATTATGAGGGAAACCACTTCTCATATACTCTGAAATTATTCACAGGCTCGATTTCACATTTCGTCCCATCTTCAAAATAGTTTGCTGGAGGAAACGGCAACAGTCTAGATTTAGGGTGGGACTATCATTTGAGGTGGGCTTTGCTATTCTCCATAGAATTATAAGTGAAATTCTTGGGAAGTCATCCGTAGGGGCGCTCTCACAATCAAGCGGGGGACCTCTGCAGTTGGGGTAGGACTAACATTTGGAGCTGGATCCGCTTGATTGTTAGACACACCCTGCGGATGATGTAATCAGGCCGTTAGGCACACTCATTAAGATGTTCTACAGTATTAGATGATATTCATGATATTGTTTCTTCATACTTGTATACTAGCTCGACCAGATCTGTTTCTTGTGAGGGGCTGGATAAAAAGCTTTTGTGTTGAAAATGCTTGTTACCGAAATGGATTCAACTGATCAACGGCTCACAGTTCACCGAAGTACGCCACCAATGTTTCATTCTGGAACTTTTCTGCAGGTGAAGAAGATTTTGAGCACAACCTCACACTTTTGAGCGGCCAATCCGAGTTCCGTTTGTAGGGGGGCTATGACCTTCACATTTGAATCACGGTGGAGTTTTTGATTGGAATGCTGCCGTCACCGGGACGTCATTCATTCCAACCCTTGAGATCTCATGAAATGGTATTCTTGCAGCAACATGTGGTCTATGTTTTGCGTTGTATTTTGTTAAGTGACTTTGATTGGCCTTCTTCGGATGGTATGTAAGAAACGAAAATTATATTATGTTCAAGGGTAGGTATCCTATATTACAGAGTTTTTAACTGTTGGATATTGATCGTTGTATCTTTGACCAACAATCTAACGGTCCAAAACCGCCGAATATAGGTTACCCGAAGCATACTAAAAAATCTTTGTAAGAAAAAGCCTATGTTTAGGGGTGTGCTATCCATACATCTTTTTTTACTTTTTACATATTCCTTGTTAATTTTTGTTTGTGGATCTTTTTCAATTCATTCGATCCGATGACTGAAAACAAAAAAAATGCGGGAGAAATAAAAAGGAATGTGGATATCACATTCACTGAGAATACTTGGTATAGAAAATGTGGTTGGGGAAAGAACGCGTGGAAAATAGAGGGCAGAAGTGCATTGAATGTACGCCGACTCGGCCTAAGTGCTGAGTAGAAAAAGAAGCAGCGACTTTACACCGACATCATACCATCCAAATTCGTTTGTATTACTCTCAGTTGTGATCGCAAGAAAAAGCAATTTGTTTCATCAGGTACGTTTTTTGGCCAGAATTTCATCAATACGTTTTAATACGCCTATTCACCATAGTTGCGGTACTATTTTCCTCAACTCTAACATTTAACCAATTTAATCCACTAACGCTGAGATCAAATGACTTAACAAACAATTTTAGTGAGAATTCTGATTCAGACTCCTCAATCCACTAACGCTGAGACCAAATGATATAACTTTAACAAACAATTTTAGTGAGAATTCTAATTCAAATCCCTCATCGATCAGATTTTTCTTTAGCCAAAAGTCTTCGTCACTCAATTATAGACAAATCAGCACTCAAGAGGTTATAGCTTCAAGCCTTCAAGCTATGCACACTCACCTTGGCCATGGCCATGGCAAATCTAAACTAAATTTTAACAAACATCTTAGGTTCGAACTTGCATATTTTCCACTTGTCCATGACTCTATCATAAGTCAAAAACCGGTGACTGGCAAAATGACGAATTACCCAGTAATTAACTATTTCATCAAATTATTGGGTTGAAAAGTTTAAGCTAACAATATAGAATTAGTGGCATCAGAGCCGTTAATTATCAGTAACGCCTTTGGTACTAGTACTAGTGGAGACTAGAGAGTAGATAATAACCAGAGGGCATTTTTGTAATCCACGGCAATTGAACACAGAAACATTAAATTAATCGAAAAATTATAAATAAATCCAATTATATAAATTAAAAAAATATATAATAGCGTGGGATTACAGTCTTGTAGATGACGGCTGTGAATGTGAAGCCCAGACGTGAGAGAGCGAGACAGACAGACGACCCCTGCCCCCGATCGTTGGCTTCCCCCAATTTCGACCCTCGCCGGTAATTTTATTCTCCGTTTTAATTTAATTTAATTTATAGAATTTTGTTTTCCCGGGAGGACCGGCTGCGATTTCATGCACCGACGGCCACCGTGCGCGTGAATTTTCTCTCGAGAGGTAAAACCGTAAAGGGAAGGAACCGGCTGGCGGGGTGGGCCCCCACCCTGTAAATGTCCATCACCGGGAGTCCCACCACCAGCAGCACCGTCGATTGCGCTGCCTACCAGCGCAGCGACACAACTGCCCTATCTGCCGTCCCCGCCGCGGTGGATCAGTTCCACCACCGATTGTCGTCCAAGCGCAAACTCGACGACTATGGCGGGCCCACCTTCTCCGACGAAGAGGACGACGCCCTTCTCTCTGACCTAGTCCACGTCAGGATGAGGAAGGACGAACCCAACGCCATCGATTCGTCGTCCAACGGCGTCGCCAACCACCCTCACTCCTCCGCCAACAGCGACGCCCTCAATCCCCGGGTTCCCAATGCCCGATCGGCCTCTCACGGAGAATCCGCTCACTCCGAGTCGACTCGGTCCCGTACCATGCTCCAATTCTTCATCAGAACCATGTCCGGTGGCAATAATCTGGTAATCCAGGCCTACGCTCACGACAAGGTGAAATCACTACACGATCGCATACAGACGATCACTGGCATTCCGGTTTTTGAACAAAGGCTTATATATAGAGGTAAACAGCTGCAGCCGGACCAGTCGCTTGCTGAGTGCGCCATCCAAAACGACGCCAGTTTGCAACTGGTCGGCCGCTTGCGGAGCACCGATCACCCTCAGGCCTGGCAACTCCTAGAGGACATAGTCTCCGCCGCATTTCGGATGTGCCGAGGTGAAGAGCTTCACGATCCGTCCAAATACATCAAGAGCAGGATGAGCCAGTACTTAACCATGGCTCAGAAGGAGATGACAGCAGGATATGGGGTTAGCCATATCCGGGTGTTCCTTCCGTCCTCTGCCCCCTTGGCGCTGCTGATGCTCTATGTTTCTCCCCTGCCAGCTAACAGAACAGTTGCTGAAAATTCAATCAAGTATTTCCTGAATTCGTACCCTACATTGTTGCCGAAACACTTGCATAATTACTGCGCACCGATTGTGTTAGAGTTTTGTAAGTTTCTTAGGAGATTAGGGGAGGAGGACCCTCTGTACCTCCTGTGCCGAGGTTCACTTGGTTCCTTGTTAGAAAGTGATGGAAATTCGCAGGACTCGGAGCCAGTGGAGGGATTGATTGGTGGGTTGAAAGAGATTTCTCCATTTGTTAGGGAGCTGTCACGTGTTTTGTCTAGGGACTTGGTAGTGAGTATGGACCTTCCTGCGAGTGGCAGGCCGTCGTCGGATGATGTACGTGATTTTAGAGCGTTCTTGCTCCCTTTGCGCACTGCAGTTGCCAGTCAAGTGTGTTTCAAGAGTTCTATTCCTGCATCCTTGAAAGGGGGTACTTTTAGGCATCCACTATATGGAGAGGAGATTGAGCTTCTTCACGCTATATATGCTGATTTGCTGAAAAAAATGGATGAATGCCTTGGAAAAATGGAAGAGTCTTTGGCTGGGAAAGGAAGGGTGGAAGGTGATGTCGCTCATTCTGGATGGTCTCAGTATCTTGCTGTTTTAAAGGAACTGAGTGGAATTTCTATGCTTTATCAGAGCTGGGAAGAACAATTTAAGACGATTATGAGGCTTAGAAGGGCTGCATTATGTGCTTTAGTTGTCAAGTATGCAACTCGAAGTGATGATCATCAGTGGCTTATTAAGCACAAAGATGTGCTAGATTTTGAGTCTCGGAGGCATTTGGCTATGATGATGTTCCCTGATGTTAAAGAAGACTATGAGGAGCTGCATGAGATGCTCATTGATAGGTCGCAAATATTGGCAGAATCGTTCGAGTACATAAGGCGTGCGGAACCTGAGTCACTTCATGGCGGTTTATTTATGGAATTCAAAAACGAGGAAGCTACAGGTCCAGGTGTACTGCGGGAGTGGTTCTTTTTGGTATGCCAGGCCATATTTAATCCGCAAAATGCACTTTTTGTTGCATGCCCTAACGACTGTAGAAGGTTCTATCCTAATCCAGGTGTGCTTCCTTCAGCCTTTAATGCATGGTGTTCTTGGACAACATTTACATTTTGTTTTTCATTTTGCGTGTCTTGATACATTAATTCCAGCCTGCGATGATAATTGGTTGACTAAATCCTATATAGCATTCATATATAGATAGGTGTTGAAATATGATTGGGTATTGACCCAAGATTTGAACTTTAAATTGCAGACAGACGGAACAGTGTTGGTTACTCGATAGATATGGTCAAGCACCAAATGTATAATGGAATAGTTTAGTACATAATGATGCTCTATTCTTTTGTTGCCTAGTGTGTGATCACATGTGCATGCTTCACTTTGTTGGATCCCTCTAATTGATGCCGGTGAACATTAGATGCCCCTTACAGAATGTTCCGGTTTAGACTTTGACTAGTAGAAACATTGGCCACCAGGGTAAGGTCAAATTCTTTAGCATATTGTGCCTAGATTTGTAGAAATGTAAAAATTACGGAACGACAAACAGAAAATAAGGATTGTCAGTGTATTAGTGTTGTTGTTGGTTGTTCTGTAGGCGGACAAAAGGAGGCCGTAATTCTGCTAAAATTGTTAATCTCTAATCAATTGCATGAAGTTGTCACTTCTGTTGGCATTACTCACATTTCTGAAACATTTGTATCCTATCATATATCATGTAGCATTTTTCTTGCGTGAACTTTTTTTTTTTATATATGCTTGAAAGTTCCTACAAATTTTTAGTAAGTCACGGCTCTTTTATTTTTGCAGCATCTAAAGTTGATCCTTTGCACCTCGAGTATTTCACCTTTGCTGGCCGAGTGATCGCATTAGCTTTGATGCATAAAGTGCAGGTGGGCATAGTCTTTGATCGTGTGTTTTTCCAGCAACTGGCTGGAGATACATATTTATCTTTGGAAGACATAAGAGATGCAGATCCATTCTTGTATAATAGTTGCAAGCGGATACTAGAAATGGATGCCAAGGTTATTGATTCAGATGCTTTAATGTTAACATTTGTTAGAGAAGTGGAGGAGTTAGGATTCCGGAAAACTGTGGAGCTTTGCCCTGCTGGGGAAAGCATTGTTGTGAACAGCAAGAACAGGGGGGAATATGTTAATCTTCTAATTCAGCATCGTTTTGTCACATCTATATCTGAACAGGTGTCCCACTTTGCGCAAGGTTTTGCTGATATACTTTGTGGCTCAAGGCTCCAGAGTATCTTTTTCCGAAGTTTAGAGCTAGAAGATCTTGATTGGATGCTTCACGGAAGTGAAAGTGCTATTAGTGTTGAAGACTGGAAGGCGCATACTGATTACAATGGCTATAAAGAGACCGATCCTCAAATACTCTGGTTCTGGAAGGTAAACTTGCTCATTTCTGGTTTTATTAGCTCTTAATGTGCTTTTCTTGCCTTATATTTTGATTCTTTCTCATGATGCAGGGCAGCAGTGATAAGCTGCTGTCCAATGGGTAAAATAGGGCCAATTGCACTAGGAGCAGATTCCAGTGATAACAGAAAAAAGAGAGATAATGGCAATAAAATCAAAGATGGAGCAAAGATATAACTAAGTTCTAGGGCAATAAACCCAAGAGAAACTCTTAAATCTGAATTCTGGAATTATAATTGATAAAAATTTAGTAATAGCCTAGCCTAGCAACCCCTAATCCTTGTTCATTAAGATATCCCAATCCAACTAGGACTTACCTAATTAATCCCTTTCGTATTAAGACTGCTTAGTTTAGTACAATTATTATATTATTAGCATCAGATTTCAGATTCAGGATTCCACGGGATACCATTCTGTACTGGGTCTGGCTTTTTCAATTACTCCCGATCTGTGAAATATGAAATAGAGTAGAGTATTGAACCAACCAATGATTATTGAAATTAAAAATTGGACTTGCGACTTGTTTCTTTTGGTCAAATATGTAATTATATTTTTGTTACATGTCTACTCTTCTCAGCTGTCTAGTATTTTTCAATATAGACAAGCAGCTTTATTCATAGAAAAGTCTTTGGTGAACTAGTTTGGCTTGTCGCACATGGAAGCTTTTGCTACATTTCAAATTCATGAAAGCATGCATTTTGATGGTTTTGAAATAATGGAGTGACAAATAAATCAGCGTTTCAATTGGGCTCACTAATTAGTTATTTAGCACTGGGTTTTTTTGGATATTAATAGTATCAGACATTCAAAACTTCATTTGTTTCAAATTTTATAAGGTTGAACAAAGTAAAACTGTAGATAGAACAGGGAGTGTAGTGTTGTATGCTCAGATGAAGTTGTAAGGCTTTTGTTAAATTTTCGAGTTAAAGCGGTGTGTGGCCAGATTTGTATGAAGCTTTGTGGGAAGGTTCAGAGTTTATGAGAAAGCACAACCCAAACTTACACACTCCTCATCGGGGTTCAACATCTTTTTGCAGTTGTGATCATTTTATGTTATGATGTTAGCATAAACATGATCGAAAGACAAGGAAAGCAGCTAAAAGTTGCTTTGTATTGGTAGGCTATGAGCATAGAAGTACAATGTGGCTAAATTTTTGTTTTCCTTGAAAATTATGCAGATTGTTGGGAAAATGTCTGCAGAGCAGAAAAAGGTTCTTCTCTTCTTTTGGACCTCGGTGAAGTATCTTCCAGTAGAGGGGTTCCGAGGTTTGGCTTCTCGGCTTTACATTTACAAGTCCTCAGAGGCTTACAGTCGCCTGCCTTCGTCTCATACTTGCTTTTACCGGCTGTGTTTCCCGCCTTATCCATCGAAGGCAGTGATGAAAAGCCGCCTTAACATCATCACCCAAGAACATGTCGGCAGTAGCTTCGGCACATGGTAGTAATATACCAGTTGCATCTACATTTTGAGGTAAAATGGGGGGACTTGACTGCACATAAAAAAAAAAAAAAGACTCGGAACTCAGATTGTACAGAGTATAGGATACTGTCGTTGTCGTCGTCGTCGTCTCTTGTCGTGTGACTAATGTTAGAAGAAGGTACTGTGGATGGTAGTGTTTTTGTTTGTTGAAGGTTTGCAGTGTCATTGCTATTTTGTCAAAGTGTTTATATAGGGTGGTTATAGTATAAATAAATTTGGAAGCAAGAGATCAGAAAATTGTCTGCTTAACGGACGTTACTTTTCTTGACATGTTAAGTACAAACAGATCCTGCAATGATATATATGCAAATTCTATACAAATGAGTTTCCAATCTTGTCCGGCCATCGCACATGCTATGACATATGTGCTTTTGGAGGATAATGTTCGAGATACTAAATACACGTTTTAAATTCGAAATGTACATGATCAAATGCATAGTATAGATATAGTAAGTACGAGATCATTCTCACGAGGATTGTGCTAAATCTAGATTCGTATTTAGATTATGATTCTTAACAACTGAAACTAATTTATTCACAAAAGATATCAAATATGCACAGGATTTAACAGAATAGATTGAAGACGAAGAAGACATGGGAATATATAATATAATTGAATGCAAACATATTTGGAATAAGATTTGAAAAAAATGAGGAGACAGGTTAGGGTTTTAGAATCCACCACTAATTGTCTTTCTAGGGCAACGATTTACACAATGCTATAAAACAGATTAAGATCCTCATGTTTGTCAACCTAAAGGCATTTTATCTTCTTGTTAGGTTATTGATTCCCCTAAGCAACAAATTAGACATGGTATCTACTCCAACTCTTTACATTCTCAAAGTATTTAGCATGATATCTACTAAGTTGCACTTCGAGTAAGCATAATACAATGGAAATCACATAAGTTATAGGTTGAGCTAGCAAGTAAGCTCCCCGACTCCTAAAAATAGCTAATTTTTATCATTCATACGTCTGAGGCTCATTCATTCACTGAAACACAAAGCCTAGAATATGGTACCTATTCTGCTTTTTTTTTTTTTTTTTTTTCATGTTGATTAATTCCAAGAACTTTGCAAAAGTTCTTTTGTCACTTGGAATAGGCACAAGACTCGGCCATCTAAATTTACCTATGTAACAAACTAAATACAAGGCATGATTATAGTGACCAAACATAACAAACATATGTAAAGAGTGAATTATAATCTGAAAGTAACCAATAAACATCTCCAAATTCGTTTATAACAAAAGCGTAATAAAAAACTTTAAGAAAACATGACTATGGGTTCAACTGATCCCTAACTAAAGTACTTAGTTACTCGTAACGAAATTGAATAGCAAAAACATCAACAAGAAATAAAAAGGAAGGAAAAACTAGCTGTCTAATGATGAGATGGTGCGGCTGCCATTGACTTCTCATCTTTCTTCTTGTTTTCAACTCCATGCATTTTAATGCGATGCGAAGTCATTGATCTCAACATCAGCTCAAGTCCAAAGATCCGTCAAATTGTTACAACAGAGGATGAATATTACAAAAAACAAAAATATTATTCAAAACTAAAGCAAATCATATATTTTCACACCATACTAATCACCAAAGCATTACATTCTTCAGTATAATCTCAGATATCAAACCATAAAGCAGGATGTTTACATTAAGTGGAGATCATAATTCAAATGCCAAACCCCATTAATTTAATTTTAAAGCCTTACCTCAATTACAACATAAACTAACAAAACAAATATAAATGTGGATGAAAAGCTGATCAACTTGAACATGCAAACCTAGAAAAACGACTCCTTAAACTTCTCTCTCATCCTCTACTCTTCAGTCTTCTCGACTGGAACTTCTGTGGTAGCTTCCTCTGCTGCTGCTGATTCAACTGTTTTCTCTTCCTCAACTGGAGCAGCTGCTGGTGCCTCAGTTTCAATGGTCTCTTCTTTGGTCTTCTCTTCCACGGCAACAGGCTCTGCTGTTACGACCTCTTTAGGCTCTTCTGCTTCTGTTGTCTCCGTTTCTACTGTTGACTCCTCCACCTCAGCTGCCTCTGCCGCCTTTGGTTCTTCTGCCACCTCCTCCTTGGTCTCAACTTCAACCGGAACTGGAGCCTCGGCTTCGGGAGTAGCTGGTTTCTCGATTTCTGCTTCTACTGGTGGTGTTGTTTCCTTTGGCTCTTCGGTGGTTGCAGCCTCAGTCTCAGTTGAAGCTGGTGCTGCAGCCACGGGCTCTTCCACGGTTGCCTCCTCGGTCTTGATCACCTCGATTGTCTTTGGCTCATTCTCTTGCAACGCTGCTGCTGGTGCAACCTTGAGCACCAATTTTGTTGAAAATCAGTCATATTTTAATTGTAAAATTAAGAGGATAAACAAGTTTTAAGATGATCTAATATACATAATACTTAGTCTAAAGAACGGAGGTCATGCTCGTAGAATTTCTGATATACACGATTCCTAATAACTTACCTTTCTCAAACGGATCAATTAACTTTCAAGCTTGTATTTGTATACAAATAAGTGAAGGGATTTCTTAGAGCAAATAAAAAATATATGAAAACTATTGCATGAACCTATAGATATATATATTCTGTAAGTGTGCATTACCTCAACACTGGCCATTGCTAGAGCAAATGAAAAGTACTGAACAAAAAAATACTTGGAAAGATGGGAGGAATGAAGGGTGCTTAATTGCTAGTGGGTGAAGGAGGTGATCAAATGTGAGAGCTATATATAGATGTGAGAGTGCCTCACTCTAATAAAAAACTGAATAGGAGAAAGAGGAAGTCCGGAGAGATTTTCAGTGTGCCGGGAATAAAGTCCAGTACACTAAGTGTCATAATACAAGTGATTAGATTCCCGACATTGAAAATTTTCTCGAGAGTTTGAGCACTTGAAGAATCTTTTTTCCAATTTGACACCTCACGTCACTGATACAAATTAAAAGGACATTAACTTGTCTAGTTGTAAATGTTTTTTGTTTGATTTTAATATATTCAGATAACACTTTTGCAAATTGCAATGAAAATAAATATTAGCTTTGTGTACAATGAATTGGAATGGCAAATGGTGGAGGCCATTTCTCATATATCAGCATCATCATATCTTTTCTTTTGAGTGCGTTTTTCTGTGTTTTCTGCAGTAGGGCATGTAGGTGGCTAACCATCATGCACTCATGTTCTTGTGTTGTGCCTTCGTTTCTTTTTCTATTAATCTTTTGTGTTAGTAGGCCCTAACCTTTCACTAAATAAGCTTAGCCTAGTTTAGATAAACGCCTCTCTTTTCTTTTTTCGATGCAAAATTTAGGCAAAATCCTTGATAACTCAATTTAGTTCACAGAATGCAAGTTAAACATGACAAACGTATAAGTCATTATTTAAGCACTTCAATTGTCAACCTTATAAAGGTCTAGGGTCTCTTTGACTTGGTGTTTACACCGCCTGACTTTTTTCGTTTATGCTTAGATCAAGGCATTTAGATGCTTATTGTGTGTTTGTTTTTGGTTGAGGAACGGAACTTGGCGACTAGAATGGGCAAGGTTTCTCTTGATCTGCAGGTTTAGCTCATTTTCACTTGCGTTGAGATGAAGATGAGCTTGAGTTTAGCTTTCTAGGAGGTTTTTTTATGGATTTTCTGTTTGCTAGTCGTCTCCACCAATTCTGCGGCAGAGGAGGCAGCGAGTGAATCTTTTTTAGGTTTTTTTTGTGTGGTCACTTTGGTTTTTGTGTGGGTCTTAGCTTTTGAGCTAAGATGCTATGTAATTTTTTGTTTTGAGTACAGATGAGAACCTTTACTCATGCATTGAATGCATAAGTAGTGTCCCGTTTATACCTATCTCATTATGAGACGGTTATTATTTTCTCACCTTAATTTGCGGTGTTTTTGTATGATGTCCTTTTGGAATCTGTTGTAAAAGTTCCCATTGAACAAAACAAGGCTCCTCAACAACTATAAAAAGAATCTTTAGGTTGGTATACTAATGGAAAACCCTTATAACCTACGTAATTAGTGTACACATTTTTCGAGAGTGGTTTAATTCTTGATATTATTTTTAGGTATCTCTTTTTATTTTTAATCACCGTTATTATTCAAGAGTGACGTTATTTTCTTTCCAAGATCTTATTTTTCCACCCACATTTTAATGAATTTTTTAATTACAAATTTGTCCATTTACAAAAAGACTGATAATGAAATTAATTATCTTGTTTTGCTTAATTTAAATATAAAAAAAAGGTGGGGCATGGGAGACGATTTGTCTACCTTAAACCCTAACTCATATTTTCATCTCCTTTTATTCAGAGAAATAAAAAATATCAATGGACTTAGAAGATGATTTTTTTCATTAAAAAGGTGGAAGATGACACTTCTACAAAAGAGGTAGAAGATTATGTTTCCATTGAAAAGTTAGAAGAATAATTTGTGTGTATGTCATTTGAATTTGTCCATCGTATTTTTAAATTTGTCGTTGTCAAATTCTTTTGAATTTGGATACCTTTGTTGTTTCCATTTGAATTTGCAGACCTTAGTGGTTTTCATTTACATATTATTTGTTATATTTTTTAAGAGACAATTTTATAATTTTATATGTATGTATATATTAAAGGTTATTTTGGAAATAATAGTGGTGTATATATTAAAGGTTATTTTGGAAATAATAGTGGTTAGTGGGATAATAACGTGGATGGAAAATAAGACAATGAGGTGGATCTAGTATCTCTCTAATTCAATTGCATTATTGTAAATCATGAATGACTGAAATGTCTTTATGAATCTTCTCAACTCTCGAAAAGATAGACTACCATAACAAAATCACTAATTGGTCTCTTTCAAAAAAAAATATTCAAAATAAGCATGGGGCCGTGGAATATGAAGAAATTCAAAAGAAGCATGGGGCCATGGAATATGAAAATAATTCAATTCCTTTTTTATTTTTAAAATCAAAATCAAAGGATTAGTAGACAATTAAAAAGTGGGGAGGGGGTACAAACTTGATGGCATTGTTGAATTCAAAAGGATGGCGGACAACTTTTACTGTTTTTAGTCAAAAATTTTACCATTGTTAAGGTTTTAGTTCATCTTCTTAATCACCCTTCGATTGAACTGAAACCATAAAAAAACAACTCCATCGATATGATCACATTCATCAAATGGACGTCAGCAAAACAAAAGAAAACAACCTATACCTGATAGGGACCCGACAGCACCACCCTGCGACCATCACCGTCCCATGCCCCATGTGGGATCCACATGTAAACAAATCAAACGCTGCCGTGGCTTGCTTTTCCTTTCCTTTCAGCCCATTGCTCTTGGCTTTCGCAACCGCCTTTTCTAAAGATGGGGGGCTGCGTGGGCCCCGGCGGGCCATGTTCTTGATGCTTTCCAGGTCGGATGCTCGTGACAGGGGACCCCACTTGCGGCCGTCTGATGTGCCCAGCTGGATTAGAGGGATAGGATCCTCTCCGGATCATTTTTGTGGGGATTCTAAGAATCCTTACATTTTAACCGTTAATCGTATATCGTACGGTCATTTTTCGTTAGATATTATTTGTGTTTAATTTAAAATAAAGAAAGTCAACTAATTTATGATCGTATGATATACAATGAATGATTAAGATATGAAAATCCTTATAATTTCCATAATTTAGATCCAGATGGGATCCAAATCCGATTAGAGCATCTCTATAAACAAAACATTATCGTAATGATTGACGTTATATGGTAGGTTGTCTACTCAATTGTTTTATAGAAAAAGCATATTACTCCACTGTAATAGGAAAATGAAGTAGACAATTTTAATTCTATTATTTATTTTCATCATTAACATTTTTTTCTCTTTCTTTCCGTAGAATACTTTATTATAAATAGAAACGCGAGGTCTGCCTATAATGTTAAAAGTTGGCAATATTGTCTATTTTGTTAGTGTAGGCAAAATTTGCCTACTAATTAACTACATCATTGAAATACATATTCGCCTGCTAGCTCATAAAAATGGATTTTAATTTTTAACGCTCTATTTGCCTTTTCCATTGAAGATGCTATCACACTCTTAGTTCTGATTGTACCCTCGAGGGCCTCGACTTCACACGTACTATTCTGCCCTCTTCGAATCATGCATGTGCCATGCACAGTAATATAGTATAAGCAAAGGACGTACTCGTCAATGAATTTGATCCAAAAATAAATTTACTATGCTATTGTGGATCTCTATAATGACAAATAATTGCCATACGTACATGCATGATTCTACAGATTAACTCGGATTTTGGACACAAGTAACAAGAACAAACGATGCCCTCGACTTGTGTGTCGTCGCTCACCAAATTCATTCCTGCTCTGCTCTTAAAATACTTCACTCATGTGATTTAGTTCAGCGACATTTAGTCTTAGATATTGTTCTCTTGATATTAATTTTTAATATATTTATCTTGTAAGTTGGACTGGTTTAGCAACATTCAGTCTTTAATTTATTACTTTCTAATATGCATCGATCTCAAGATAAAGATTGTCCGATATAGGTTGAATTAGGATGATAGTGTCCTACCTCTTACTTCATTGCTTGGTTACTAACTTCTAATATATGTATGCACGGTAGAGATTGTTCGATATAAATCGGATTATGCTCCTAGCATTAATCATTTACGAAAAAATATATTATTTACGAGTAAGAGAAGGAGCTCAGAAAATACAAATGCAAGTGTTATCCTAATATCAATTATGCATCTATGGTCAAATTTGTCCAACATTTGGTTGGACTCCGAAAGGATACATCATCTTTTCTAAATTTCTCAATTACATGTATGTACTGTAAAGTGAAATAGTTGAGGAAAGGAGGCAAATTCTTTGCCCTCCCACTTTCCGTGCCCTCCTGTTTTGTGTGGTCACGATTAAGCCACGTCAACATTTTATATTTTTTTAATAGAGATAATAAGACAAAAAAAAATAGTAATATGAAATGTTAACGTGGCTTAACCGTGACCACACAAACAAGAGGGCACGGAATGGCACGGGAAGTGGGAGGGTAGAGAATCTGCCTCCTTGAGGAAAAGCTAAATGTTGTTACTGTGGGGAGTGTCCCACCAATTGGACCCCACAAGAAATTAGTATTACAAGTGGACCAATGAATATATATAGGATTTGAATCCCAGATCCAAATTGTATGGATTCTCACATTGTAGTCGTTTATCGTATATCGTGCGGTCAGAAATTATTTTAAATTTTATTATTTAAAATTAAACATAAATAGTACCTAATAAAAACTAATCACACGATGTGCGATAAACGGTCACGATACAAGGATTCCTATGATCCCCACAAAGAGAATCCATAAAGAATTCTCATCTATATATATAGATGACTCACTACTTGCTTTAATCTATATCTACATAATATATATAAGATGTCTAACTATCTCAAAGCTAATAATTTAGTGCCATGCACAAGCTTTTTCAGCTTTCTTAGGTATTAATGTGTTTAACTTGAGATGCATTGTGACATGCCAACGCCAATAAATTCTTCTCCTCTAAAGCATAAAGAAAACTTCGTACGGGCGGAGGAGCTTTGCTCTGTTTAGGTATCATCAGGTCCCATGCAAGTATAACTTTTAATAACGCTACTCTCGCCCCTTTGTGAAAGTGGAGAAGCTAACAACTTAGTTACTTGTGTGTTTGGTTACAATGTTACACTTGTTGTTCGGAATTACCGAATCGTTCAGTCTGTCAAAGCTTCCCAAAGAAGTGGGACCTACGAGTCAACGTCCAAGTTGAGTCTAGGTGTGTACACGTAAGCTTGAATTTGGCCATGCTGGAAATGGAAAAGTAGTAAATGATCCCCTTTGCCCATACGCTTCCCCAAATTTCTTTCTTTATTAGCTAGTAGATCATAACACAAGATTTTACCTTTTGAGTATGGACTTGATATGTTCTAAATCATTGTGGCTAATTTTTACAAAAAAAAGAAAGTCATAACGCGACTATAAAATTTGTGATGAGTGATATAAAGATACTGTTTGATTGCATATAAAATTATCGTCTACTGAAATGTGATGAGTTTTACACGTAACTACAAAGTTTTTTATTTGTCCATCTATCTCAATCACCAAAAACGTTACAATCGCAAGGTTAATCAGAATCTATATAGCTTTTGCCACATATTTTCGCTTCTATCAGTTCTATGTATTGGAAAATTTGGAATTGCAACAGTTGGGCAGACATCTCTTTCTTTTAATTTTTTCCACACTTGTTTTGGTAGGCACTCTGCCTTTTTTTTTTGTCATGCTAGGAAGACTAAATTTAGAGATAAAATTTAAAGAAATTTATCATTGTGACCGGATCACGGGTTGGTACACCACTGCTTTTATATAATTTGTAGGAAATTTTATTTTTTAAGTTATTAACTTTTTAACACACATATCCCACTATTTGTATAATGACATGTGCTGTACCACCTCGTGTTCTGGTTACATTGAAAAATTTCTCCAAAATTTGTAAACTAAATGATGTGTTACCAATAGAATGAGCACGTTTATCAACGCTCAAGTAAAACCAATCATCAACTTCCATGTCTTTTAATTTTTAAAATTTTATTTACAAATTTAATCTCCCTAACATTACTCTTTTCTTTTTCGTGCATATTCTCTCTTTGTCGATTCCGCTGGTCTACCACAGAAAATGGCGGGCCTTCTTCGAGCGACAAGGATTTGTTTGTCAATCAAAAGCTTCCTAAGTTTCGGGCACTCGGGAAGGAAGAGGAAGGCTGCAGATTCAATTGAATCTTTAAAGTGCAGACCCTACTCAACGCTAATCATGTTAATTAAAGTACAGCAAGCCACTTTTGTTTGGCAACCACTTATTTGCACCACCTTTTTCAGGGAAATTTGAAAATAAATCATTTCAACAGTTTGTTTCAGAACAAAAAAGAAAAGGAATTACGAGTTACAAGCAGCAATGTGTTCGATCTGCTAAAAAAAAGTGCCTTGTTTAATGATCAGAACTAACTTAAGTTTAAGCTGCTAAAGACAACGACGACTACGTTTTTTGTAAGTTCTTATGTTTTTCTTGGGTCTCTCTAAAGTCTAACTGACTTTACTGCCTGGGTGGAAGAAACCCAGGAGGGGAGCATGTGAACAGAAACAATGCTTCCGTCGGGCAGCCAACTTCACGATTTCAGCTTTCATCTGGCAAGTTCTCTCAATACTGCTTCGGCGCGATGCTCAAATTTTGGCAAGGCCCAGTCATGCTGGACTATATCAAGACTGTCCTTCTCAGCTCCCAAACTCTGATCGATCCAAAAAGGAAAAAGCAAAACCCTTTAGATTAGAACTCGTGACTCAGAATACAAGTAATCTTTAGTTAATCATATTTCCAATTGTTTTCATCCAAAATAAGTAAATGCGAACATGATTCAGACGAATATCCAGAAGAGGAATGGTTGGAACTTCATTTGAATGCTTCTTAACAGGTATATCAAACTACCAAAGCACAAGTCTATTAAAAGCTACAGAAAAAAATAGCCATTCTAGTACAAACTTTACAGGTTCAAAGCGATGGGTGCTTCCCAAATAATTATATGATTAGTTTAATGAAGGACAAGGCATCCATTGTCAAGTGAGTAAGTTGATTGGATGATCATATAAGCCCCAACAAATTTTCCCCAAAAGGAAAAAGGCCCTGACCTTAACGTTCACATGACTTGACAATAAATGTACTTAAAGAACAATGGCGATGCATGCACTCAAGGTCTAGAACGGATACTTTCGTGAAATTTAGTTGCGTATCTTTGTTTTTCATTCATCAAATACAGGCCAATGGTGCATAAATAGATTTGTGGAAAAAAACATAATAATGGATCTGAAATCTTCAATATAAACAACTCTTAAACCTTAAGGAGTACAAAAAACTACTTAAGTTCATACCTTTGATGGATCAAATCCAAAGCCACTCATTTGCATCATTTTCTGAGTATCGTCCATGGCTGGATAACAAAAGTTAATAGTTCATCAACCTCATACATCATATAAACTCTATCTCATAGCTGCGGTGCACATTTTTGAAAAGACAAAAAACATGCATTTCTGAGGAAGAAAAATTATTGTGAGGTAATAATCATATAAGGAGATACCAACCATTTTCTTCTCCCAGAATGAGACTAAACAAACCCCTTAATCCAAACAGATTAAGAAAGTACCTGAGAGAATAATTTTGAATAATTAGAGACAATCAGTTAAGAAAAATAGTAAAAAACACCCAATAGGAAAAAGATGAATTTTATACAACAGGGATAGCTCAAAACATAAACATGTACCATGAGCGGCTACTGACGTAGCTAACATCAACAGTGCTCAAGTCAATCCCATTCTGAAGCATGGACCTGAACCTTTGAGTAAGAGGAAAGGGAATTTTGGCTGTGGAAAAGAAAATAAAGACACTCATAAACATGATATCTTGAACATATTATGAAGACTTGTATTACCAAAAATGACTATTGTATATCTATTGAATGACAACCTATTATACAGGTCAATCATCAAGGACGTGAAAAAGAAGGGTGACAAAAATTTATGCAAGCACATGAACCGAAAAATCGGTTTCAGAGGCATTGAAACATACCTGCTACAAATCCAGAGAAGAAAAAGTTGACCCATGCAAAAGTAAGAGTCTGGCCAACACAAAGGTAATCATGAAGCATCAGTTACGATATCTGAGAAAATGAAGCCAAATTACAGTAAAAACTAAAAACTCAAGCAATCTGAAATACCTGGGGTATTATCATGGATAGATTTTTCTTCATCATATCCATGGCCATGTTGGGATCAGAGAACATTTGCGCTTGTGGATTCTGTGCCTGACCCTTAGGAACAATTAGCAACCCATTTTCCTGCCATAGCGAAAAATGTTTGAAATCAGTATCAAAAGAATGACAACAAGAAATAGCAGACTACAAGCTAGTTTCAGTGAATCTTCTATAAATGAATCAAAGTTTTGACTCTCCTACCATAGAGAAAGCATTGAAATTTTATACAAAAACACTTCAAAAGCTCAAGTGGAGAAAATAAAATAAAAACCTCATCTGATAATCTATCCACATGTTATGCTCTAATTGATTCGTAACTGTGAGATTTCTTGAAGCTTCCCTTCTTCCATTACAAAGTCAGGTGGGTTTGTTTAAAGTACTGGGTTTGAGGTGTTTTTTAAGTGTAATGTTATCAAAGGGTTTCTATGTGAAAAGCCTTGACATTCCTCATACTCATCGGCTCCTTAAAATAAACCACGCTGTAAGTTTTCGACAACAAAATAAGACGAAGAATTCTCGCTATCCATTACAACTTCAACTTCCCAATCCAAATTAAATAAGCCCAATGCTAAACTAACTCATCAACAACACCAGAAAAATAAAACTCCTTTCAGCTTTACGATAACAAAAGCATGTCAATTAAGTGCTCTTAGAAAAAAAATTAAACGACTAATTAGCAAATACAACAAGAATTATTGGCGAACCTCGTTGTTGTAATACAATCGGCGAGCACGAAACGACTTTGGAGGTATGAAATTAGCAGCAGCACGTAAGTTCCGAGCCCTAATAATCAATTGCCTGAATTCGCAACCAAAAGCAATTTCGTAAAGTCAGACATAGTAATATATCACAAATACATACAAACGCATGTAGCATAATAAGCATGTGCAATTAGGGTTAAGAGGGAGACCCTTCTTTGACAATTTTGGCATCGGGGACTTGGTTGGATCGCATGAGCTTGGAGACGAAGTATCGGAGGACGCCGATGAGAACCATGACCACCGAGAGAGGGATGAGAACCCAGTCTCTGATGGCTGTGTCAAGCACCAGATCTGCCGCCATTGTTGGAGCTTCGCGGGCAGCCAAAGAATGAGAGCTAAACGACAGGCTTTGGTTGCGCTTTGGGTATATCTCTCTGTTCTGCTCTGCCTCGCCTCTCTATCGATTGGATTTTCACTACACGGTGTTTGCCTTTCAGTCAATCCGGGAACGCGAAAGTGAAAAGACCATATGCGGAGGGGATATCCGTGTCCTGCTCGAAAAAGTCAAGGGTGTTTTAGTACTTAAAGGAGTTGGACTTCTTGAACTCACTGACCCAATGAAGACAGAGTAAAAGGCCAAAGCCCATCATTCTCAAACCCAAAATCGTACCAGCCCAAATATTTTTGTAAGACTCGGCAATGCGAAGATACTTTCTTATCGTTTGTGAAGAAAAATAAATAATTAAATGTACCATATTTCAAATCACATTTATGAGCATCGGAAATACAAATTGCACTGGTATACCATTTTACGTGTTGTAGATACTATATAATTCATTGAGGAACTTACAGAAAAAAATTAACTAGCTACTATGTAACAACACCTAAAAAAAGTAGCATTAACAAAATATTACACCCTTGATTTCTTCCTCGAGCTAGCTTAGCTAGCAACGGTTGGGAAAGGTAACATTGTGCTACTGCTAGCGCTACATCATGAGGTAAACTAAATTCTTGCCTTCCGCAGACGTGATACTTCAGTAGTCGGTTGCCCTTGAACCAAACTCCCATAATTTCTTAGAGAAATCAAGGACGGGGTATAACTCAAGATGCTGGTATACACACTCTTGGATGGGAATAATTCTACTTTCGTCGTGGAACCGCTTCTTAGATCCAAAAAATTGTTGGAAAATATTAGTACTTAGGTTTATTTTAGTATTTAGGTTTTGCTTGTTAGTTTAGGATTTGGGCATAGTCCATATGCATTAGGGTTTCTTAGGTTTATTGCTCTATAAATAGAGCTTGTAATTTAGTTTGAGATTAAGTTAGTCACAATGTAGTCTCTAGGGTTTTTGTAGTCGTCTCGGCATTCTCAGTTTGTTCAATAAAATTCCTATTATTTTGTAATCTTATTTGTTCCGCACTCTGATGTTCAACTTAATATCAGAGCAGGTTTGATCCTTTGGGATTTAATCTGCCCTTGATTCGCATTAGTTGTTTGTCTGTCTTGTATGTTGTTTAGATTGTCGTTGGTCTAGTTTTTTTTTTTTTTTTTTTTTAAAAAAAAAGTGGAATCTGCCATCACCTCCGCTGCGCCTACCCCATCTGGATCTGCAGAACCATCCATGTGACAGCCCGTCCCTAATTTTAAGAATTTTTAAAGTTTTAATAAAATATTTTACAAAAATGCCCTTTGAGGTACGCGCATTATTCGAGGTTAATCGTCGTGTCGTGCCATCTAAGATTTATTTTCTTGACATATCCTCGTAGTACTCGTCGCTACGGACGTGTGGGCGCTGACGGTTCGTTATTTGGAGTTATAACGAAAAAGATTTTAAAGTTTGAAGTTTGGGCATTTTATAAATTTTATTATTAAAATTTGGATGGCCCAGATTAAAGGAAATCTGAAATGGATGGCTTGGATGTAAGGGAAAGAAAGAAAAATAAATAAATAAATAAAAAGATGTAGAAGGTTTTGTGTGTGTGTGTATGTGGCGGGAAAGGAAGAAGAAAAGAGAAGAAGAAGAAGAAAGAGAAAGGCAAAGCTGCCCAATCGGAACAGGAGAGAGGGAGGAGTTGAGCCAACCAGAAAGAAGAGAAAGTAGAGGACCAATCAGAGGGAGAAGAAAGGAGGGAAAAGAGGGAGAGGCGTGCGGGGGAAAGAAGGAAACGGGTTCCCCGACCCGCGACCCGTGTACACCCATCCCCATTCCTTCATATTTTCCGGTGGTTTTCCACCGGATTTCTCAAAAAATTGGACTAAGAAACCATTCCCAATCATCCCCTAGTCCTTTCCTCTTCCATTCCCAACCTAATTTTATGGGATTTGAGCTTGAATTCAGGTAGAACGAAAATATGGGTTCCGAGGGTGCTATGGCAAACTCTGACGATCGTGAAGGTAATCCAGCAAATTGCTACCACCACTAGACTCCCCTAGAACCCAGGAACAAAGCCCAATCAGTGGTAGAGGCGTCGGAACACGTTTGGATGTCGAATTAGAACACACCCATTTCTAGGGTTCTTCACGGTTTGGGTGAAATTGGAGCTCTTCCAGGCCAAATTGGCCTTGGCCTCAGGTATAAAGTTTACTCTAATCATTGAGATCTTCAATTCTGTATTTTTTGAGAATTTTTTGAAATAGTTGGATTTTTCCGGCGAGCCAGGGCGGCCAACTGCCACCCGCGGCGGCCCGTGCGGCGGCGCGTGGCCAATGGCCCGCCAATGTCATTCTTAGCATGTGTTTAAGGTTCTAGGTTCAGTTTTGATAATTGATGGACGTAAATTGAGTAATTGAACCTAAGTTCGTTTCGATTCGTGGTTAGGGGAAAATGTGAATTGACGATCCGATTGTTAGATCGTCACCAAACTTTGACACGTTGTAATACGTAATATTTGAGGATTATAGAAACTTACAGATCGGGAATCCGATTTAGGGATATTTCAGAATTGGAGTTGTAAGTTCATAATATAGAATGTTAACCGTCACTTAGTTTTGGAAATTGACGGAGATCCGACCGTTGGATGATAATGAAATTTTAGGATGTTGTCCTATAGGTATGTTGTGGACCTTTGGAAGTTATGGATTGGAAATTTGAGTTGCAGATCTTCCGGATCAAACTGCGTAGTGACGTGTTTTATATAAGTTATATATTATATCGATATGATTTCTGAGGTTGGATTTGATTATTGTTCTAGGCGCCGATTGTCATGATGCCTTGATGTATTACACTAAAGGAGTTGTAGGGCGAACTCCAGGTGAGTGGGCAGTATTTTTTTGTATTTACCTATATGCTATCGATTTTCCCAGAAATTGGATTTAAATGAAAATATGTTTTTAAAATGCCATGCATGCATATTATGAATTATATGAATGGATAATTGATGCATATATATGTGAAATGGTGTTGCGGACACACAGATGAGTATCAGGTGAGTTTTACGTTATTTATGTGAATCATTGATGATGTGATTGTGTTGAGAGGTCATAATCTGCACCTCTGGTATTAGTGCTTATAGTATTCACCGCACCGCACGCTCACCTTGGATCCAAGTAGGTGCATGTCGTACAGACCATGAGAGGGTTCCGACATGCTAGTCGTATAGATCACCTAGGTGATTCCGACTAGTAGGTGACTTTAGATTATGTGCACAGATGATTGATGAAAGAAGCACTAGAGCGTATTCTTACACCATTCTTGTCGTACAGAATACTTCAGGTAGTTTCGACTTATGTGCAGTGTAGTGTCGTACATGTTACAGTTGGTAACTCCGGCAGTGTCGTACAGGTCACAGTTTGTGACTCCGGCTGGTTTGGATGTTGAGCTTTATAATTAACCGTACAGGACCAACTACATGGTCTCTGGTTGATTCATTATATCACCTGTTTATTGATGCATCCATATTCTGTTTTGACATTTATAGCATGGCATGATCTCTGGATTTTGATATAGAATGATGATTTGAGATATATGAGGATTTTATACTATTATGTTATTTTCTGGGAAAAGTATACAGGTTTTACAGTGAGGGGTTAGAAATTTTTTAAATGAAATGTTTTCGAAAAACTTTGTTTTACTGACCCACTCAATTTTGTTTTGCACCCCTCCAGGTTCGAGTTAGCAGAGCTTTGGTGGCCACGAGGAATCCAACGGTGTTCTGACAGAATTCACAAAAGTAGAACTCACCCTCGGGTGTTTCATCTTAGTAATTGTATCTTTAAAGCATCCGAACTGTGTAAATGGTTACGTCACTCTCACGTGACGGCCATCATACCCTCATTCGGGACGGGGTGTGTCAATCCACCCACAATGTGCTTGAACTTGCACCGTACCCGGACTCGATTCCTATGAGTTGGATCTGTCACAACTCATATGGAGTCCTTCTGCAATTGCATTGGAGTTGTTCAATTGGCTGCAATCCATTTTCTTTCCCTCGACTTGGTTGCTGCATGAAGAAAGCAGAAGTGAAAAAAAAAAGGTTAGGTTTTTCAGGCCCATGCGGGCAAAAGACAAAAAAAAAATTTGGTTGGATTTTTTGTTTGTTTGTTTGTTCGGAAATCGGTATTGGCATCGACATCGGTATCGGCATTGACATTTGAAGGTTGCATCCACATCTCCTTGTTGGCAAACTCATGTCGTGTACCACCATGAGTTTGACGGGGGCTGTTGGAAAATATTAGTACTTAGGTTTATTTTAGTATTTGGGTTTTGCTTGTTAGTTTAGGATTTGGGTCTAGCCCATATGCATTAGGGTTTCTTAGGTTTATTGCTCTATAAATAGAGCTTGTAATTTAGTTTGAGATTAAGTTAGTCACAATGTAGTCTCTAGGGTTTTTGTAGCCGTCTCGAGATTCTCAATTTGTTCAATAAAATTCCTATTATTTTGTAATCTTGTTTGTTCCGGACTCTGATGTTCAACTAAAATATGTACCACGAGCAGCACCTCCGTGTTGATTGAAAAATATGCCGTGTGCCCATTGGTAGCAATACAAAGGAAACCACGTTTGGTAGAAAGGCGTATCCCTCCCGTAAATTATAGTGGTTTCTACCTTGTATTCAGACTCCACTATTGATTCTTGATCTCCCCCAAACATCCCCAAACATCTTGGAAGTTTCGAATCTTGATTCGACCGCCGGTGGGAAGAAGGATCTTGGTTGGTCTTGATTCGACCGCCGGTGGGAAGAAGGATCTTGATTGGGTTTAGGTACCGGAGGATAACCATGTTCCAGTGGTAGTGAGCCAATCCCAGCAGAATCTGCCGGATGAAGTGTCTCACAGTGTCCCTTCTTAAGTCGTCGTGTTGCACGACCCGGCGGCTGATATGAGTCGCAAGATTTGATGCGGCGGCTTAAGAAAGGACACTGTGAGAGACTTCATCTGGCAGATTCTGCTGGGATTAGCTCGCTGGCACCGGAACATGGATATCCTCCGGTACCTAAACCTAACCAAAATTATTCTTCTCACCGACGGTCGAATCAAGATCCAAAACTTCCAAGATGCTAAGTATTTGGGGGAGATATGTTTGAGAAATTTGAGCTCTATCATCGCTCTCCAGAAGGCCTACTTGGCACCGGAGCTGATGCTTCGTGCCAAGCACTACACTGACGCAGTTGATTCTTGGGCGTGCGGGTGCATAATAGGTATCGAATATTTCGTCCAATTGACTCAATTGATTTATGTAATTGCTTTGATTTCTAATTCCATTAAATTATCACTTATCTAAATTGATTTCTGTTTGTATAGCTGAGATGTGCACAGGCAAGAGGTAATCTGAGTCGCAAGATTCAATGTTGCGGTTTAAGGAGGGACACTGTGAGAGATTTCATCCGGCAGATTCTGCTGGGATTGGCTCACTGCCACTGGAACATGGTTATCCTCCGGTACCTAAACCCAACCAAGATTCTTCTTCTCGCCGGCGGTCGAATCAAGATCCGAAACTTCCAAGATGCTAGGTATTTGGGGGAGATTATCTTGAGATATGGGTGTTGAAGAATTACCATGACAAGAATCAAGAGTGGAGTCTGAATACAAGGTAGAAACCACAATAATTTACGGGAGGGATACTCCTTTCTACCAAGCGTGGTTTCCTTTGTATTGCTACTAATGGGCGCATGGCATATTTTTCATTCAACACAGAGGTGCTGCTCGTAGTACATATTTTTTGGATCTAAGAGCAACTCCACTCTTGAGCCCTCCCAGGTAATTCACTATTCAATCCACTCTAGAACAATAACTGTTTTTTGCATCTTCACCCTTGCACTTGAATAACCATGGCAATAGGTAATAAAATATTATTAATTTTTTTTTACAAAATAATACTAAATAAATTTATTTGTAATTTCGGATAAGATATTTTAAATCGTTATCGTTGCGCCACGTGTCATTTACCCAAAACGACTATTATTGGTCATAGATTTCGATAAGATTTTTATCCAATGTCATCGTGCCACGTGTCGTTATCTTTTCAAAATCTTTGAGGATAGATTTCGATCAGATTTTAAATCGTGCTCCGTTGTCGTTATCTTTTGAGAGAAAGATAGGAATGTGATTGAAAGTAGTTGAGAAAATATGAAATTGTGGTGTAAGGTAGATGATAATAAGAAGCTATTTATAGAAAAGTAGAAACATTTTTTTTTTAATTTTCAGGTAATTTTTTCGGATTTTTTAACAAATTTTAAAATTGTTTTATTCAAATAATTAATCTCTGCTGTTGGATTTAAAAAAAAAATTGAATTTCAACACTCCAGATTGTGCCACGTGTCATAACGGTAACTTTTCTTAATTTTAAAACTATTTTTTCATTTTTTTAATTTATAAAGCAGATTAACATCAATAATTGATCTCAGATTGAATGGTTGATATTAAATCAGCTTTTTTTTTTAGTACCGTTGGAAATCGGACGGCTCGTATTGAAGAGCCGTTGGGATCGAACGGACCGTGGGAAGCCAACGGTCACTGCATGCAGGTTATTCAATCTGAAACCGTGTCGGCTAACGCGCCCCCACGCACGCGTGAGGGGCCCGCGCCTGACACAAAAAAATAAAGAAAAGAACCGATGCCAGGCATAGCGTCAGCCTGTCATCACTCCCTTCAGGCTGAAGGGCTGTCAATCCCTCACGGGCCTGGCCCTCGGGCTGCCCAACGCTGGAGTTGAACCCACCGGCCCTCAGGCACTTTCCTCTCGCCTGTCCCCCGAGCAAGGTCCAACGGTGGACTTGCTCTAAGAAGTGGTTCCACGACGAAAGTAGAAATTGTAGAATTATTCCCATCCAAGAGCGTGTGTACCAGCATCTTGAGTTATACCCCGTCCTTGATTTCTCTAAGAAATTACGGGAGTTTGGTTCAAGGGCAACCGACTACTGCAAGTATCACGTCTGCAGAAGGCAAGAATTTAGTTTACCTCATGATGTAGCGCTAGCAGTAGCACAATGTTACCTTTCCAAGCAGTTGCTGGCTAAAGCTAGCTCGAGGAAGAAATCAAAGGTGTAATATTTTGTTAATGCTACTTTTTTTAGGTGTTGTTACGTAGTAGCTAGTTAATCTTTTTCTGTAAGTTCCTCAATGAATTATCTAGTATCTACAACACGTAAAATGGTATATCAGTGTAATTTGTATCTCCGATGCTCATAAATGTGATTTGAAATATGGTACATTTAATTATTTATTTTTCTTCACAAACGATAAGAAAGTATCTTCGCATTGCCGAGTCTTACAAAAATATTTGGGCTGGTACGATTTTGGGTTTGAGAATGATGGGCTTTGGCCTTTTACTCTGTCTTCATTGGGTCAGTGAGTTCAAGAAGTCCAACTCCTTTAAGTACTAAAACATCCTTGACTTTTTCGAGCAGGACACGGATATCCCCTCCGCCTATGGTCTTTTCACTTTCGCGTTCCCGGATTGACTGAAAGGCAAATACCGTGTAGTGAAAATCCAATCGATAACGAGGCGAGGCAGAGCAGAACAGAGAGATATACCCAAAGCGCAACCAAAGACTGTCGTTTAGCTCTCATTCTTTGGCTGCCGCGAAGCTCCAACAATGGCGGCAGATCTGGTGCTTGACACAGCCATCAGAGACTGGGTTCTCATCCCTCTCTCGGTGGTCATGGTTCTCCCCGGCGTCCTCCGATACTTCGTCTCCAAGCTTATGCGATCCAACCAAGTTCCCGAAGCCAAAATTGTCAAAGAAGGGTCTCCCTCTTAACCCTAATTGCACATGCTTATTATACTACATGCGTTTGTATGTATTTGTGATATATTACTATGTCTGACTTTACGAAATTGCTTTTGGTTGCGAATTCAGGCAATTGATTATTAGGGCTCGGAACTTACGTGCTGCTGCTAATTTCATACCTCCAAAGTCGTTTCGTGCTCGCCGATTGTATTACAACAACGAGGTTCGCCAATAATTCTTGTTGTATTTGCTAATTAGTCGTTTAATTTTTTTTCTAAGAGCACTTAATTGACATGCTTTTGTTATCGTAAGCTGAAAGGAATTTTATTTTTCTGGTGTTGTTGATGAGTTAGTTTAGCATTGGGCTTATTTAATTTGGATTGGGAAGTTGAAGTTGTAACGGATAGCGAGAATTCTTCGTCTCATTTTGTTGTCGAAAACTTACAGCGTGGTTTATTTTAAGGAGCCGATGAGTACGAGGAATGTCAAGGCTTTTCACATAGAAACCCTTTGATAACATTACACTTAAAAAACACCTCAAACCCAATACTTTAAACAAACCCACCTGACTTTGTAATGGAAGAAGGGAAGCTTCAAGAAATCTCACAGTTACGAATCAATTAGAGCATAACATGTGGATAGATCATCAGATGAGGTTTTTATTTTATTTTCGCCACTTGAGCTTTTGAAGTGTTTTTGTATAAAATTTCAATGCTCTGTAATTTACTAAATTTCTGTGCTGTTGTATTTACTAAAATTTCAATGCTTTCTCTATGGTAGGAGAGTCAAAACTTTGATTCATTTATAGAAGATTCACTGAAACTAGCTTGTAGTCTGCTATTTCTTGTTGTCATTCGTTTGATACTGATGTCAAACATTTTTCGCTATGGCAGGAAAATGGGTTGCTAATTGTTCCTAAGGGTCAGGCACAGAATCCACAAGCGCAAATGTTCTCTGATCCCAACATGGCCATGGATATGATGAAGAAAAATCTATCCATGATAATACCCCAGGTATTACAGATTGCTTGAGTTTTTAGTTTTTACTGTAATTTGGCTTCATTTTCTCAGATATCGTAACTGATTCTTCATGATTACCTTTGTGTTGGCCAGACTCTTACTTTTGCATGGGTCAACTTTTTCTTCTCTGGATTTGTAAAAACAAACAAACATATGAATTAAGAACTAGGAACCTAACATGTTATAACGAAAATATCATAAAAACAAACAAACATATGAATTAAGAACTGGGAACCTAACAAACATGCATGTAGCAGATCACGGCCATGAACACCTAGCGACGGGAACAGCCATGTAAAATCAACCTCTGGATGATGCGGCAGACAAGCCGGCCATAGAGGTAGCTGGTTCGCTGTTGGCCATTTCTCTGTGGTGATGGTTCCAAAACTCTGCACATCCAATCATCCATATAGCTTAAGAATCCTAATATTGTTTTCAAATCTAACTAATTTAAAGGTTCCCACAACTTTTAACCCATTACAATAAAAACCCACACTTCTAAACCATTACAAATTAGTCCTCAATGACTTACAATTTAGTCCAATTACAAAAACAACTATTCTTCCTTTGTGATTGAAGTAATCACAATGGTAAGTTCATAACATTAATGTTCTTAAACTTATAAAATTATAATTAATCAAAAACACAAATAAACGAGTTTACCTGGTAACCCCACGCAAGTACGGATCGACATCGTGTTTGTCTCCGATGTGAGGGAACAACCTCTTGCCTGTGCACATCTCAGCTATACAAACAGAAATCAATTTAGATAAGTGATAATTTCATGAAATTAGAAATCAAAGCAATTACAGAAATCAATTGAGTCAATTGGACGAAATATTCGATACCTATTATGCACCCGCACGCCCAAGAATCAACTGCGTCAGTGCAGTGCTTTGCACGAAGCATCAGCTCCGGTGCCAAGTAGACCTTCTGGAGAGCGATGATAGGGCTCAAATTTCTTTCTTCTTCGGTATCAAACATATCTCCCCAAATACCTAGCATCTTGGAAGTTTCAGATCTTGATTCGACCGCCGGCGAGAAGAAGGATCTTGGTTGGGTTTAGGTACCGGAGGATAACCATGTTCCAGTTGCAGTGAGCCAATCCCAGCAGAATCTGCCGGATGAAGTCTCTAACAGTGTCCCTCCTTAAGCCGCCGTGTCGCATGACCTGGCGGCTGATCTGAGTCGCAAGATTCAACGCAGCGGTTTAAGGATGGACACTGTGAGAGATTTCATCCGGCAGATTCTGCTGGGATTGACTCACTGCCACCAGAACATGGTTATCCTCCGGTACCTAAACCCAACCAAGATCCTTCTTCTCGCCGGCGGTTGAATCAAGATCTGAAACTTCCAAGATGCTAGGTATTTGGGGGAGATATGTTTGATACCGAAGAAGAAAGAAATTTGAGCCCTATCATCGCTCTCCAAAAGGCCTACTTGGCACCGGAGCTAATGCTTCGTGCCAAGCACTACACTGACGCAGTTGATTCTTGGGTGTGTGGGTGCATAATAGGTATCGAATATTTCGTCTAATTGACTCAATTGATTTCTGTAATTGCTTTGATTTCTAATTTCGTGAAATTATCACTTATCTAAATTGATTTCTGTTTGTATAGCTGAGATGTGCACAGGCAAGAGGTTGTTCCCTCACATCGGAGACAAACACGATGTCGATCCGTACTTGTGTGGGATTGCCAGGTAAACTCGTTTATTTGTGTTTTTGATTAATTATAAGTTTAAGAACATTAATGTTATGAAGTGACCATTGTGATTACTTCAATCACGAGGAAGAATAGTTGTTTTTGTAATTGGACTAAATTGTAAGTCATTGAGGACTAATTTGTAATGGTTTAGAAGTGTGGGTTTTATGGTAATGGGTTAAAAATTGTGGGAACCTTTAAATTAGTTAGATTTGAAAACAATATTAGGATTCTTAAGCTATATGGATGTGCAGAGTTTTGGGAACCATCACCACAGAGAAATGGCCAACAGCGAACCAGCTACCTCTGTGGCCGGCTTGTCTGCCGCAGCATCCAGAGGTTGATTTTACATGGCTGTTCCCGTCGCTAGGAGTTCATGGCCGTGATCTGCTACATGTATGTTTGTTAGGTTCTTAATTCATATGTTTGTTTGTTTTTACGGTATTTTTGTTATAACGTGTTTGCAGGGTTTACTAGCCTATGATCCTGGTAAGAGAATGAAGAACCATCCCTTCTTTGAAGAAAATTAGGATGTAAGTGATCTTTTAAGATTCATTGGTTTGTTTAGTCACATCACGGTAATTTTAATACTCAGAATTGCATGTCTTTAGTTTTTTCACATGTGCACAGCTATGAGCTAGAGTTTATATGCTCTAGGATGTTAATAAACTAGTAACTTTTCTTATGCACCCATGGAGTAATGGACGATACTGAGAAAATGATGCAAATGAGTGGGTTTGGCTTTGATGCATCAAAGGTCTGACCACAAGTAGTTTTTTGTACTCCTTAAGGTTTAAGAGTCACCAATCTTAGAAGATTTCAGATGCCATTGTTTATTGGTTAATTTCTTTTCTACCACTTTGTTTATGCACTGCTGCGTTACTTAATTTGATGCATTATTGCCTTACTTAATTTGATGCACGGTTGCCTTACTTAATTTGATGAGCGAACGTACACTGGTATCCATCTAAATTTTACGATAGCATTATTTTTAGACCTTGAAATCCATGCATTGTTGTCGTTGATGTTGTTTCTCAAGTGTATTTGTTGTCAAGTCATGTGTACGCTAAGGTCGGGGCTTTTTCCTTTTGGGACAAATACATATGCTCGTCCAATCAACTTACTTGGCAACGGATGTTCATGTTCTATCTTTTAAACCAACATATTAGTTTATTCCTCTGAATGTTAAGCACCCATCACTTTGGAAAGATTTAACATTTCTAACAGAATGGCTTGCTTTCTTTCTATCTTTTCTTTTGTGCTTTAGTAGTTTGATATACCTGTGAAGAGGCATTCATGTGAAATTCCAGTCGTTGCTCTTCTGGATATCCGTCTGTATCATATCCAGATTAAGTTTTTGTATGGATCATAACGGTTGGAAAGATGTAAAATGTCCCCAACATATTGTTCATATATATATATATATGGCTTAACGTTTCGAGACAGCAAATCAAAACTAATTTTATTCTGCATCATGAATTCTGATCTAATGGGTTTTCCTTTTTTCCCCTTTTGAATTGATCAGAGTTTGGGAGCTGAGAAGGAGAGACTTGAAGAAAACTTGCCAGAATGAATCCGTAATCACGCAGTTGGCTGCTCGACTGAAGCTTCATTTTTTGCTTCCGTGCTCCAGTCCTGTGTTTTCCCATTTCAGCAGTATTAAGGTCAGTTGGGGTTAGAGAGGCCTATGAAAAATATAGCAACTTTTGAAAACCATAATCGTTCTAGTATGTAGAAGAAATGTTGGTTTTACGTAGTCGGGGATGTATCTCCATCTCGGCGCTCGTAACCAAATTCAGCTTTGTAGATTGTTCTAGTTCTATTGTGATCGACATGAAATGTTAGTTTTCGAACTTCACCACCACATTGTCCATGAAAAAGTATATGAATGGCTTGTTGTTGTCGATCTTTGAGCGCTCTTATTGTTGGCTGTATGAAATTGTTTGTTACTACTTACTGGTCGTGAAAAAGACCTTATCTCCACTCGATCGATTTTTCATTAGTCTCCATCAGTCCCGTATATGGTGTTGGACCAGTTGATCTGAATTCTCAAGTCCGCGAACAAATCGAAGCCTTTTACTTTCGAAGTTTCTACAACCCATAATGGGTATGTTAAAATTAGACGGGTTGCGGTCCGTTACTAATAGTATTGATAGTGTCCTCACTCAATCACCCTTGTAATCAGTAGGTGCGGGATTTTTATGCAAAATGCCTTGATGCAGTTAAAAGTGGAACTATTTGTTTTAAGTTGTGATTTGTGGTAAGATTTGTAAGTCAACCCAATAATTTAGGCCCGTATCAAAAAGATGATATATTAAAGTTTCAAAGAGGGGATCAGGGTCCATTCCTAATGGCAACGATTTTATTGCCGCTTAATCACCAGTGCAATGAATACGTAGAGTTTTTAAACAAAAGCTCTCGATGCAATTAAAAATGGAATCGTACACTAAAACTACACTTTTAGGATTCAACCAAAATCCCATTTATTTTTAAGGGAGATTAAGGTCCCAAGTATAACTTAGGATGCCTGTGTACTTGCTTCGCGATGGGATGGTATGGTATAACACCGCGCCACGATCGTAACACGAGTTTGTCTTTGAGCCAGTCCAGGAATGCGAAAGTGAAAAGACCAAAGGCGGAGGGGATATCCGTGTCCTGCTTGAAAAGGTCAAGGGTGTTTTAGTATTTTAAGGAGTTGGACTTCATGAACTCACTGGCCCAATGAAGATAGAGTAAAAGGCCCAAGCCCATCATACTCAAACACAAAATCGTACCAGCCCAAATGTTTTTGTAAGACTCAACAATGCGAAGATATTATCTTATTGTTTGTGAAGAAAAACAAATAAACAAAGGTACCAAACTTCAAATCACATTTATGAGCACCGGAAATACAAATTACGCTGATATACCATTTTACGTGCAGTCAAATTTGGCAGCAAGAGAGAGAGATGTCAATTCATGTCATGCCACATCAGATTTGGCTTCTCGGTTGGAAAACACTAATGTTGTCTTTTGTTACCGTTATTACTGATTTGGACATTTTGACATCTCTTTTGGAGATGTTCTTACAAGAAAAGATTAACTAGCTACTATGTAACAACACCTAAAAAAAGTAGCATTAACAAAATATTACACCTTCGATTTCTTCCTCGAGCTAGCTTTAGCTAGCAACCGTTGGGAAAGGTAACATTGTGCTGCTGCTAGTGTTACATCATGAGGTAAACTAAATTCTTGCCTTCGGCAGACGTGATACTTGCAGTAGTCGGTTGCCCTTGAACCAAACTCCCGTAATTTCTTAGAGAAATCAAGGACGGGATATAACTCAAGATGCTGGTACGCACGCTCTTGGATGGGAATAATTTTGCTTTCTTCGTGGAACCGCTTCTTAGATCCAAAAAATATGTACTACAAGCGGCACCGCCGTGTTGATTGAAAAATATGCCGTGCGCCCATTGGTAGCAATACAAAGGAAACCGCGCATGGTAGAAAGGAGTATCCCTCCTGTAAATTATTGTGGTTTCTACCATGTACTCAAGACTCCACTCTTGATTCTTGTCATGGTAATTCCTTAACACCCATATCTCAATATGATCCCATGATCCCATGACGAAGCATCTACCAAGGCCATATATCCTCTCAAATTTACCAAATGGAGTTGGAAAAGGTAGTTTTTGCAAGCACCTTCCAACTCCGCTGGCGGTCTATCCCCACAGTCAAAATACTTGTATCTGTCTCCAAAGTATTTGGGAGGAGGAATTCTTTGGTGGAACTCCTCTTTGCTGAAGTCGAAGGAAACTATGCTTAAAGCCCTTTTTATTGGATCATCATCATCATAATCATAATAATCATCGGCATCATCGTAATTATTATTATTATCATCATCATAATACTTGTCATCATCTTCACCATTATCATCATTAATGGGATACTCATACTCTGACCATACCAGCCAATGCATGTCCCCGTATGCATATAACTTCTTCACGCTTAAATTACAAGGAGGAACTGAGTCTACCTCCCGCCACGAGTTTGTTCCCAATACATGAACTTGGGCCACCAGCTGGCTGCTGTAGTCTTTATTTCCAGAGACACGGACGATCTTGAGACGATTGGTAACATTATCCAATCCCATAGCTAACCAATCGAAGACGCTATCTTTTGGACATGACGCTGGAAGTTGAGCGTTGGTTGTTGTTGGGAGCACTAGGACTTCTCTCGTAAGAGGATTAACTAAGATGCATGGTTCTTCAAATCTTATGGTATCAGATTCCGGATTCCCAAAAAACCTATAACAAAGCAAGTTGCAGAATACAAATTCAAATTTGTCGTAGCAACCATCTGGCCGAGGAGGTGGGGGACCAAACTCGGGCGGCGCGGTTGCATCATCTTCCTTGTGTGTGAAGGCATTCTTATTGTCGTCGTATTCCACTGATTGGAAGGCACAATATTCAGCTGTGGTGGTACTATGATCCATATGCATAAGTTTAGGTACTTGATCATGATTAACATCATCAAAATTATTCTGGGTAGCTTGTACAGTAAGTAAACGTTGCGTGTGAAGGGTAACAAAAGATGGACAGTCGACTATGTTTAACACGGTTTTTGAGACGCATCGGATGCAAAACAGTGAACTTACGGGTAGCCTAAAGAGGATGTCGATAAGAATTTCGGTGGGTAGGCTCGTTAACGAAGAACAACTAGTGTTGTTGTTGATGGAACAGTCCCGCATCTTCCTCTTCTTTCTCTGCTGCTTTCTCTGCTGCTCGATCCCAGCCAACATCTCCATGTATTTTCTCGATATCAAAAAAGCAGTAGTTATTTCTCTCTATCAATTGTTTTCGTGACTTCAGCAGTTGAGGTTCCTGAGGCTAGGTCTTGTATACTTATAAGGCTTTGAACTTCTCCATGTGCCGGAAGGATTCTCTCTCTCAATTTCCAAGTTTTCCACTACAAAACGAAGTCATATTCCTATTGCAAAACGGGAAACCAAGGCCAGTTAGGAAACTTACACTTACTAGGCATGTTTTCTTAACTGGAATCGTAAAGTTACACTGCTACAGAAAAATCACATTGATTCGGTATTAATTTAACACCAGAATTCAAAGATATAATCGTTTTGATAAATTGCCATCAGCATTAGTACTAGTGGATTTGAAAATTAAAAACTTGTTTACTAACTTTTTTCCTTTTCAGTTTTTAAAAACATGAAATTATATTTATATATATTAAAACCCAAACCGAAGAGAGAGATTTTTCGATATGACTGGTATATGAAATGGTACATCACGTGTTACTATACAAATGATGTGATATGTGTATTAAAAAGTTAAAACTTAAAAAATAAAATTTCTCACCACTCATATAAAAACAAGTGGTGTACCTCCCGTATTCCAATCACAATGAAAATTTTCTCCCAAACCGAAAATCAGTGTTCAGTAACAGTGATCTGACGAAATTACCCTTTATTTGCTAAACGTTCTATACATTTTTTGGATTTTGCACAGCTGATTTACTAATCTGCCCCTCCTTTACACGTGTTGCTCACCATTTTCCTTGTAAGCTACCCACGCGTCGATCATCGTCGAAGTCGAAGGCTCTGCTTCCAAATCTTCTCGACATTTAGTACAATAAGCATGCGTAATTAGAGTTAAGAGGGAGACCCTTCTTTGACGATTTTGGCATCAGGGACTTGGTTGGATAGCATGAGCTTGGAGACGAAGTATCGGAGGACACCGATGAGAACCATGACCACCGAGAGAGGGATGAGAACCCAGTCTCTGATGGCTGTGTCAACACCAGATCTGCCGCCATTGTTGGAGCTTCGCGGGCAGTCAGAGGAATCAGAGCTAAACGACGGTCTTTGGTTGCGTTTTGGTTATATCTCTCTCTGTTCTGCTCTGCCTCTGGATCGATTGGATTTTCACTACACGGCGTTTGTCTTTCACTCCGTCCAGGAATGCGAAAGTTACTGACCCAAAGGGACAGCCGTGTCCTTCTTGAAAAGGTCAAGGGTATTTCAGTATTTAAATGGTTTGATTTCATGGACTGACCGACCCAATGAAGACAGAGTAAAAGGCCCAGCCCAATCATACTCAAACCCTAAATCATTTCAAATGTATTATTCTCGCTACATTAAAAAATTACTACATTAAAAAATTTCTAAAAAACAAAACGTCGCACAAATCAGATTAAAATAAGATAGTGATATTTACACATTTCTTATCTCTCACACATCTTTATTAACTTTTATTTATTAATCTTCTTCGATTAAATTGTTTTTGTGGTCAAAAATAAAAAAAGTGTGTTTGCGGAAATGATGTTTGTGTGACCTGAAAATATGCGGAAAAGTGGCACTCTCACATGCTATAATAATACAAGAAACGGATAAAATATCAGATCATTTGTGGTTGTAGTTAAATATGCTGGATCTGGATCTGGGAAAATCGTAGGGGTTACGATTCGGCAGAGGAAGTGGCGGCCAACGCGCTTACGTAGGCGTGAAGCTAGCAAAGTGATCAAAGGAAGGCTGGGCCAAGTGATCAGAGAAGAACCCGGGGAGAAGTACCTCGTGTGAGGTGCCTATTCTACCAAAACGCCGTCTCCGGCACCGCCGTCACGCTTAAGCGGTACAATGTATGGGCCCTTATGGTAAACTGTCGGTTGAGACTTATATGTGTTTTCTTTGAGTTTCTCTTATTATCTTACAATGATAATGTTAGATACATGTCTTTTTTGTTGGTCAGTTCATTTTATTATTGTTCATTTTATTATTGGCCGTATTAGTCTGTGCTACCAACCATTTTCTTCTTCTTTGTTCAATCGGCCCCGCCTTCCTCTGATCACTCCGCCAGCTTCGCGCCTTCGTAAGCGCGTTGGCCGCCACTTCCTCTGCCAAATCACAACCCCTCCGCTTTTCCCAGATCCAGATCCAGCATATTCAACTGCAGCCACAAATGATCTGATATTTTATCCGTTTCTTGTATTATTATAGTCTGTGAGAGTGCCACGTTTTCGCATATTTTAAGGTCACACAAACATTATTTCCGCAAACACATTTTTTTTTTTACCGCAGAAACGATTTAATCGAAGAAGATTAATAGATAAAAGTTATTAAAGATGTATGAGAGATAAGAAATGTGTAAATATCACTATCTTATTTTAATTTGATTTGTGCGACGTTTTGATTTTTAGAAATTTTTTTTCCACCACTGTGATAAATTGCCATCAGCTTTAGTACTAGTGGGTTTGAAAATTAAAAACTTGTTTACCTACTTTTTTTCGTTTTCAGTTTTTAAAAACATGAAATTGAAACTAAATGCTGAAAGTTATTTTTTATGAACTTTCAATATCTGGCTTTCATTTTTCTGTTATCTTGAGAACAAAATCAAAAGTCTTGGCTGCCCATCTGCTGGGCATGCCTGCCGGTAGAGCAACTGAGCAAGGTGTGAAAATCTGGCCAGTTCTCCGAAGAAATTGTGCCCTTAACCCTTCATCAAAATATGTAGGAAAAAAGTTGCCAAACCTTTTCTCCATACATGCAGAAATGGACGGTTAGTTTTGCTTATGCGGAAGAACAGGAATTTCAGGTTTTGAGCTTCATCCGTAACTATTTGAATGGTGTTTTTCGAATCGTTTCATTGGGGTTTCGCTCAAATTTACGTTTTAAGCAAATAAAGCTGGCAGAGATCTAGGCGATACCATTACCAAGTAACCAAGGAACAAACTTAGCTTGTGGTTGTGGGCAAGATACCTAACTTCCTAGCCATTTAGGTTAGGAATCTTGTCAAACAACATATTCATCTGCTACATTATGTCTGTGTATATATCATATCTCATATGGTTTAGAACTTTCGATGTCTTACAATATTGATTCAATGTTCAAATGACTTTGGTTATTTGCCCTACCGGGGCCATTGTTCACAAAAATTTGAAGAAAACAGCATCTTCTTGTAATGTTTTTGGCAATTTTTATCCACCAAGTTGTGATCATCGACAACCTAGTATTCATGAGAGCATCTTTCCAAAATCAAAGAAGAGAGACTTCTTGTTAGTGCCAGTCAGTTCTGCTAGAAACTCAGGAGGATTACCAGGGGATCATCAGGGAGCCGAGGATCCACGAGCTCTGGAAACAGTCCTCAAACTCTACACCGCTATCAAGAACAAAAACATTCGCGAGTTGTCTGAGATTATAGGAGATGAATGCCAATGTGTATGCAATTTATTCTCAGCCATCCAACCCCTCCGAGGAAAGAAGGTATACATTTTATACATTTTACATATATATATATATATATATATATATATATATATATATATATGTATTATATATGACCTGCATATGGTATCATAAAACTATATAACGTATAGACAAGTGCTACTTTGACTTCCGTTGCAGCAAGTGATGGATTTTTTCTCATATCTAATCCGAAGCTTGGGAAGTAACATCGAATTTGTTATAACGCCGACGTTGCACCATGGAATGAACGTCGGTGTTCAGTGGAGCTTAGGTATATGAACTGATACGCCTGCAATTATTTTTTTCTGCAGACTAATTAAGATTGTAACTATTTATGGAAGGAACCCCGTTTCTCTTTCTGTTTTTGCAATAAGGGATTTATAATTTGATATGCAGAGTGGAACAAAACGCATGTGCCTCTGGGAAAGGGCTTTAGCTTCCATATATGCCAAATCTATAAAGGGAAGGTCATCATAAGGTGCTTGTTTGCTTCATATAAATTGCATACCCTCTTCTCTCACAGTTCCCCAAGAAAAATACTAAGGAGACCACACTTTTTAACCTTATCCACGTACTATCTGATGTGAAAAGTGATGTGAATGTGGTAAAAAAATGTTATCTCCGTAGCATTACTCATTTTCCCAACATAAGCGAAGCTCACGTATTGTTAAGAAGTCACTTTAGCTGTATCTCAAACCATTCATTCATGGCCGTGTTTGATTGACTTAAAATATTGACCGCGACATTATTAAACTACTCATTCATAATTCCCGTTATCTTCTTTGCAGAAATGTGGAGATGTTTATGGAACCACTCCTCCATATTGAACCCCTCAGACTGGTAAGTTAGGTTCTAATGACTTCTTAATTTCACTAATTTTCTTTATGTTCATATTTTCTCTCTGCTTATTATATCACTTGCAGAAAATAATGGGAATTATGGCGGGTTTAATGGAAAAGATGGGTTCCAATTCAATGTTCAAGGGTAAAGCAAACGGAATTCTGTGGGTTTTACTCTTTCTGTTCATCAAGGCTGCCTTTTTAATCTTTTTCAAACTTATCTTGGATTAAGTCATACCCACGAGAGAAACTAACCTACAGCGGGGGTGTCGTTGCCCTTATATCTCAAGTCAATCGCACTGTCGTACCTTTCATATAATTGTTTTGAAATTGCAAAACTTCGGTGTCTTTTGATTTCACATACCACCTTTAAGTAATTTCAGAATTTGCAATAGCAAAAATTGGTTATACGTCCAAGTCTTTCTTCAAGAATGGGATGCACTGTACTGGCAGTGAAACTAAAATCCAAAAACTTTGCAGTTACACTTTAGGTCACCCCGTGACAAGGGTGGGATTGACCCAAAACACAGGGTGGCCGGCCTTGGGCAGCCATTGACGGCTGACATTGCGCGTGATGGAACACAACATTTTCTTTCCGACTGATCGGTAGTTTCAAAGTATTATCCAATTTGAATTTTCTGAAATATATGTATCACCACGAAGGGCAGAATGCTAAAAAAAATCGAAGTTAAAATAAGAATTTACTGCGATGTAAGAAGATACACAAGTTGCAGTTAAAACTAACATTTACTGCCATCTATGAAATACAAAGATCCTTCCATGCTGTACAGAGCATTTTATCATTCTGTCACAGTTTAAAGGTTAGGAGAAGACGATTAAAACGAACTAACCTAGGCAATGGCGTAATCTAAGAAACTTGTTGCCATTAACCAACAGCACATAGCAATTCTAAATCCAAATAACCACGACAAGTAAGACGGAGTAGCACCTAACCACGTCAATGCACAAATGAGACGACGAAAAAGAAAAACAACGGATATAAAGAAGTGTTCTTTCCTATGTTTTCTAGGATCAGAAGAGACCAGATGGCAAAGGTCCCGTGCACCTGCAAAAGAATAAAGCAGACCATTTCAATGATTGTCGATAACACATCGAGTGAGAGGCAAGCAAACTAAAGCTAGATAGTTTATATGCATAGAATTTTGTTAAGAAAGAAATGAGATGAATTAAACAAATGGAACTTATACTAACCAGTCAACACTACCAGAAATCATAATCGTTTGAATAAATGATACCGATCTAAGATCTCGTGCATCCCCGCAGCAGAAATGCTTTCGCATCCAAGAAGCTCGTGGAGCTTTGTGTCACATAATATCACCGTAGAATTTAGAGGATCCTATGGAAATACAAGCAAAGTGCCATCATAAGTCTTATTTCCACATGCACTGTGATGGGGAAGAAAGGTCCAAACCAAGCAAGGTAGCAGTTAAGCAAGTAGAAAGGTAAGGAGAATTACATCACCTCACTAGCTAAAATCAATCCAGCTTGTGATTGATAATGGAATAACGGGGATAAATTCAATGTACACAATGAAATAATCATCTTAGATCTACGGGAGAGAGAAGTACAAAATTCTGCACCTTGATGCTTACCTCCAAACGGTTAACCTTTACATACTCCCAAACAAGTCTTGTTGCCTCAGATAGGAGCATCTCACTTCCTCCAAAGCCCAAAAACTTAGCCAGTGCTTCAGATATTCCTACAGTAAGGGACCCTGGTTGCGGTTGCGGTTGTGGTTGAGCTTCAGTATTCTCAGTTGTAGACTTGGCCTCTACCTTCAATCGTTTAGCTTGACTTGACTCCTCTGTATATACACAGGAGAAAGATAAATTAATCTAGCCTCATGGAACAATATCTGAAGCAATACTCAGTGTTTACATACTGTTAGGTTCAAGGGGTATAATATGTTTGGATAGCAGCTTATTCATCTTGAACATGTCAGTACAGTCTGTCTCGAATACCACACGTAAGGCATCATCACAAATAATCTTTCTCTTATTACTTGGATCTTGGAGGTTGTTTTTCCTTATGTATGCCCAGAGCTGCTTCACAATCTGAAATAAGCAAAAATAAAATCTTAAAACATAGCCACAAACCTACATTAAGATCTACCGAGAAAAATCTGAGCCACATCGTTGAACATAACAAGTTAGAATAAAAAGAGAATCCGGGTTTATTTGGGAGTAATAACCTCGGTCCTCGCCAAGGCCGGTTCACCAACAACAGCCTGAAGCTCAGGTGTGACACCACAGACTTTGTTAAGCCCCCCTGGCCCTCCTCTTCTCTTGGTTCCAGAAGATGGAGCACTGCAGTAACATTACGGAACACAAGCATGTCATGTCATCCGTTGCAGCATGAAATAAAGTGAACCATAATAGAATACTTGCAAGTACAAAACAACAAGATAATATTTGAGCAACGGTGAATGAAAGGATGATGCTGCTTTTCCAAATCGTTTATTCCCAAACCCTGTTAACAGGACGAAACTTCAAACCACGAAACCTCCAAATTTATGCAAAAATGCAAAAATATTAACGGCCAACCAAACTGACAAGCGAATTCGTTTAATTAGCACGACCATTAAGCCAGCTCTTCAATAATTGAGGATTGAGACTCTTACAGCCTTACTATATAATTAGAGTGAGAGTCTTCCTAATTGACCCCCTGCTGGTTACTATTTCATGTTTTATGCAAAGAGACAAACAACAGCATTTTTGAGTCCGACTTTTATCCGAATGACAATTTGTCCACTAAAAAGGTTAAAACTTTCCTATCACAATACTAAAAAGGGTTTGAAGGCCAATTTCCATACGTTTGTTCCCTAATTTGTTAGAAAAATTTACACAGTAGGCTCTATTTACCCAAAAGAGAAAACGATTAGTGAGAAATAGCAATTAAGATATGCAAATTAGCGAAATTTGGTAGAAGCAAACAAGAAAAAGTAGAAATTTCAAAAGTTTTAAACGGACACTTGACGAAATGTTGCTGATTGGAAACTCTGGAAACATGGGCACCAATTGAATTTCATAAACATGCAACCTTCGAAATGTACAGGAAAGAAAAGCGGGAGCCTAAAATCCACATATTTTTGAATTTCAAAATTTGAAACATGAAATCCGAACCTCTCTTTGGGCGTTTCCGGGGCGGCTGTGGGGGCATTTTGGGGGAAAGCCTCGGTCTTCACAGGCGGAGGCGGAGGCTGAGGCTGTGACTGAGGCTGAGGGCGTAGTTGCTGAGTCTGAGGGCGTAGTTGCTGATGCGGCGGCGGCGGCGGGTGGAAGTTGTGGGGTTCGGGGGCGCGGTGGTGGGGGTGGAGGGCAAAATGGGTAGGGAATTGTTGGGGGAGGAATTGAGGATGGTGGTTGTGGGGGAGGTTGTGAGGGTGGTTGTGGTGGTGGGGGTTGAGGTTGTAATGTAGGGCAAAATGGTCTTTGGGGGGTTGCGGCGGTTGGGCGAAGGGGCGGAGGAGGAAGTTGATCTGGTCGCGAATAAAGGCAGCCTTGTGAGAGAGGTCCAACCCTAGCTTGGCCTCGAGCTGCTGAACGACGGCGTTTACGGAGGCGACGTCGTTAGGGCCTGATTGACGGAGCACAGTCTCCACAGCTTCGGCTATTTCTTGGTCCGACACCATGGCGTTAGCAATGGCACCTACATATAGTAACTGAATAAACGGAAAATCAAAACGCTCTTCACTCTCTCTCAGGCTGTTCTCTCTCTGTCTCTCTCTTCCTCTCTCTATCTCTCTCTACTCTTAACCTCTCTCTCTTTATAATTCTGCAATGACGAAAATATCCCCTTGTGTTTGTTTTGTTGGTAAAATGTCGGTAATATGCCCATCGTTCTAGCCACTTGAGATAGAAATTACTGAAAAAGGAAAATGATTTTAGGCTATTTTTTCCTTTGTGCATATTATATTTATTTTTTCTCTAAATTTTTTTATAAATTCAAAAGGTCATAAACAATTAAGAGTGTGTAAATTCAGAAAATAAGTGCCAGAAGTCCCTTCTTTTAAAATAAATACAAAAAGAGTTTTTATTACAAATTGTTTTTTAAATTGATCCACACTTTCGAAATGGTTATTGAAGTTAAAAATCGATCAATGTAATCCCTGAAAATAGATGTTGTTGATGCACAAAATCAGCGAAGACTTTGGTACAATATAAAGTGTTAAGTTTGTGACCTTCGCTAGACTACTCCGGTCACTAGTGTGGATAAGTATGTAAATGAATAGAGATAAGGAAACAAACACAAGATGTACGTGGTTCACTCAGATTGGCTACGTCCACGAAGTAGATGAGTTCTCATTAATTGTAAAGGGTTTACGCAAGTACATAGGTTCAAGCTCTCCTTTAGTGAGTACTAGTATTTAATACAAATGACATTAGGAAATATTGTGAGAGAATGATCTCTTTTTATAGAATAGAGTCTCTAGCTTTGTTCTGACTTTGACATGTGTCAGGTTGTGATTGATCTCTGTTGTTGACATGTGTCGCGCTATAATTGGCCTTTGATGTCGACACGTGTCGCGCTGTAATTGGCCTCTTGGTTGGAGGGAAACTCTTGTGGATCCTTAACTGTATAACGTTGACCGGTGCTTAGTAGTTTTGGAATTGGTCAAGTATGGTACAAACATATGTCACAAATCAATGTGATTATTCCGTCACAATTCTGTCAAAAATTATGTTATATGCTGATGTGACACATAAATAAATCTTATTTTTATCAGAACGTTTTACAATGATATTCAAAGTTAATCATACATTGTTACGAATTTAAACTTTCTCCCACGACAGCACAACAATGTATAACACCAAAGTTGCTCTCCTCTCTCCCTCTTCTATTTTAATTTTTTTGAAGACTAAAGTACCCTTCGTTATGGGTAAAAGATTGGGGGTAAACACGTCATCTGCGAAAGTTAAAGCTGATTTTCTTTTCTTTTTCCCTCTTTTTGTTTTCCTTTATAAATTAAAGATAAAGAGATAGCGAGGTAGAAAATGAAACTCGTTTTGTCTATAGCTACATAAACCAAAGTTGACGATCGAATTACTGTAATACCCTCACCAGAAAAGGTGGATCTCTCTCTCTCTCTCTCTCTCTCTCTCTCTCTCTCTCTCTGCATCGTGGATTGAGAGTGCAAATTAGATGAGGAAAATATGATTTGTGGTTTTGACTATGGACCGTTTGATAGGGATTGGTGGGGTTTGGTCAACCACTGTTGAACGATGTCGCTTGATCCGAAGGTCGAGAAAGTAGTTTGAGTTATCCATCAGCAGACAACCCATGTTTCTTTCTTTTACCTACCACCTACTTCTCTTCCTTGTGGGACAGTGGGATCGCTTCGAATGTACTACAAGAATAAGTCTCATGATACTTGAGTGTCTTGTTTGCCACACGGTGAATAATGGAACTCGAGAAAACAGCGGTATTCTGAGTTTATCACACGTTAAGGCGATCTCAAGTTAATAAGGTTTTTTATTTGAAATGTGATATTTACACATTTTATTTTACTTTAATTTTCGACCGTCGGATCGGACGAATTGAATAAGATTTAACAGACATAAATTATCAAGGGGTATGTAAGAAGTAAAATATGATGTGTGGATAGCACACCTCTTTCATTTTATGAGGATCAAAGGAACGACTGTCCTACATAGCTTTATGTTTAATTTGCAAAGAAATTATTTTCATGACTTAAATCTGTGATCTTTCGATCACAAAGAAGCAACATTTTTGTTGCGTCAAAACTCATCCTCTTAAATTAAACGTACGCTATTAATTTTATTTTATAACATTATATGATTAATTTAAAATACAATCGTGACATAAGAGTATCTTTTGTTGTATTAAATTAAAGTTGTTCTATGCAATGTTGCAAATGAAAGCTGCAGATTATGTAAAGTTGGTGAACAACTTCACCCAAAACATAAAGCATATGGGGTTTCGTAGTATTTCGCATACAAGGAGAAACAAGTGAAGTCTCATATGCATGGGTCGATTTTGATGCATATCATCGGTTGCTCTAAATAATTTTGGTGAAATGTGTTGCTTTTCTAATGACCACCGTCGAATAGCTTTTAATTTAAGTAATTTTTTGTAGAAATGATATTTAAGAAAATACTTATAATATACGGTTAGATTGTTAGAATACGATGTATAGTGACCTATAAAAGTGTCCCTCGATTATTTGAGGAATCTTTCAACCAATAGTGACTGTAAATATATGTATTGGGCGATTGTCTTATGCCACTAAAACTCAAATAAAACTTTTATAGGACGTTAATAAGGCCATTAATGCCTTATAACACATAATGTTGGACGGTTAAAAAACAACACATGCAAAGAATGAGTGTAGGGGAGAATGAGTGTAGAGAGGATGAAAATGCTTCGTTAGATGTGTGGACACACGAGAAATGGTAAGATTAAGAATGAAGATATCCAAGATAAAGTAGGAGTGACCGCAATTGAAGATAAGATGAGAGAAAATAATTTAAAATAGTTGGATAAGTGAACCAATAACCTACATATACTCTAGTTAAAAAATGCGACTATGAGATGAAATATCAGAACAAAATGAATAGATGACATAAGAAGATTTGGAAAGAGACTATAAGCTATCGAATACTTAAAACTAATATAAGACTTAACGTAAAATTGAGTACAATTACGTTTTAAGATTCATACTAATCTCACTTAATGGAACAAGAATTATTTGTTGGTGTATAGATTGCGTTTTTAGGTGATACCATGCAGGACAAACACGTGTCATAATAATACCATTTACATATTTCAAAAATTTAGAAAATTAGAAGTCTAAAGACTTAGGTGTTTGCAATGAATTTAATATTGTGGCCTTTTAGACAAAGGTTCGTAATTGTTGGGCCAACGTTGATACCGATCCAACTTGAACGTAAAATAGTCTTTTATTCACGCACCGACCCAAAGTGTTATGTTGACTGAAAGGAAAGTTTGAAATGTTTATGTTGACTAAAAAGAAAGTTTGAATTGTTATGTTAACCGATGATGATGTTTTATGGCAATAACGGTAAATAAGAGTGTATATCCATTTGGTCACGGGTTTAATCTTTATCGATTCTCCTTCTTTTTTAACTTGTAAGTTGTAATTATTTTATTCATTAATAGTAGCAAGTGTTTTCACACATTGTGTGTGAATAATTTCGTTTCATCTTTTTTTTATTATAAAGTGAGATTAGTTTTTAAAATTTTAAAACAAAAAATCAGTTATGAAAATCGAGATAATGATGAGCAGTTTCTTCTGATGTGGGAATTTTTTTTTAATTTTTAAATAGGGTATGTTATATTAACCTGGTTGTGAAATTATTGTAAAAAGGAGCAAAATTTATGTTCATATGATTACGAAATTTTTATTTGAGTTTAGTTTTGATGAGATGATTGAAATGGTAATTTCCCGATGTGTTGGTAGACTATCAGAATTTTATTAACAGGTAGGTTAAATTATAATTTGTCAAACAAAAAGTTATGTTAAACGCAAGTGTTTATCTGTAAAAAGAAAAAAATATGAATCAACGCAAAAAAATAAAATATATATCAAACGCAGAGTTTAACTGTAATGTTCTCCTATGTATCGTTTGGTATGTAGACATGATAGGACGGGACGGTACGGAGAGCAAAAATGCCCTCGGATGGAAACAAGGAGGAAGAAGGAGACGGAGAGGTTATAATTTTGTGTTCCATAGACGTGGAACGAGTCGTTCCAAAGGGTGAGGTGGAACGAGTCGTTCCAGAGGGTGAGGCGGAACGAAAATTCACCCAAAATTCGTCTCATGGAATAGCGCGTTCCACCTGTTTTAGGCGCACCAAACGTGAGACAGAACGCATCGTCCCACTCCATTCCGTCCCGTCCCACGTACCAAACGGTGGACATGGCTTCCCTGCCCTCCTAGTTATCATACACTCTCATCTCCTCCTATTTGTGCGTTACGGTTAAGCAACGTCAACATTTTATATCACTATTATTTTTTGTCTTATTATCTCTATAAAAAAATCAATATAAAATATTGACATAATTTAACCGTAATCGTACAAAATAAGAGGGGATGAGATGAGAATATATGAGAACTAGGAGGGCCCGGTTCCCCAAACGGTACCCTAACGTTTATTACCAGAAAACTTGGGTGGGAAATACGAAGATGGCGCTTGTTCTTAACCTAATTCCGCCATCCCAAACCCTCTTTCAGTCATCGTCCTCCTCCACTCGCCCACTTCCGACTGTCATTTCCCGCCCAAATGAAGCAACTCAGGACTGGAATTCTCTTCTGTTCAAGCTCAAGTGCCGCGGCAGGTTCTCTTGCCTTTTCTCAGACAATAGCAAACAGGTCCCAACATCCCAAATTTCAATTCTTTCCCTCTACTTCATGTTTTCTGCGTTCATTGGGTGGTTTTGAATATTTTTTTACTGGGAAATGAAGAACCCATGTTTCTAATTTGTCAAAAGAGATGAAAAAAATTACCAATTTTCGGAATTTTGACAGCTGACAATGTGGATTTTGAACAATTTTAGGCAAATTGAGCAAACAGATTCAGTTGGGCTTGTATTTTGTTTGGAAATGATGCATTCCTTCTTGTTAGTTTCTCAGTGGAAGATTATGTGTTTTCTCGTGGTATCCTTCTCTGCTTTGCCATTTGCCCTGTGCGGTTTGAGCCTTTGGGGAACTGTATGCTCAGTTAAATTGTGCATGGAGAGTTACATTTGAACTTTCAATTATGTCCGGAAAACACTGCGTTCTTTTAGTGCCCGAGGAAAGTGAGTTTAGGAGCCTTATGCATTGATTTGAGTTTTGAATAAAAGTCGAGTATTTGGTAGTTTGAGCATTCAATTTGTCGGAGAATTGTAAAGAATCATCAAGTGTTGAGTTAATGGTGCACACAAAAGGTTGTTCCACTCTGCTTGCAGGAAGCCTATTTTTCCCTGACAATGTTGTTAGGATGTAGTTGTCCCGAACACCATCTGTCGCTCTAGGTATAGGGGCTGCTGACAAGGTCTAACCATGACACTGCACATCGTCATTCGGACAAATAACAATTTTATCAGATATAACTTACTGAAAAGAGGAGTTGATTGATCTCTTGGTCCCTCTTTTCATCTGGTTTAATGGGCCGTAATTTAAATGCGGGTTTATCTTTCATGTATGAATTTAACTTAACCATTTTAGGGTTCCAGGACCAAGCTAGGAAAGCTTTAGAAGGTGCACTTGGTGGAAAGAAAGATGAATTCAAGAAATGGGACAAAGAAATAAAGAGAAGAGAGGAGGTGGGTGGAGGCGGTAGCACTGGTGGAGGGGGATGGTTTGGGTGGGGTAGATGGTTTGGATGGTCGAATGACGGCAATTTCTGGCAAGAAGCACAACAAGCAAGTCTTGCTGTGATAGGTATCATCTTGATGGTAAGAAATTTCTTGTCCCATTTCTAAATTCAACTCAATGCCGTTGCCTGGAATATATACAGGCCTCTCTATATATCTCATCTTCTTATTGTTGATTTTCAGTACCTCATAATTGCAAAGGGAGAACTGATGCTTGCTGTCATCTTCAATCCGTTGCTATACGCCTTGCGAGGGACAAGAAGTGGGTTTGCTTTCATAACTTCCAGAATCTTAAGGAAGAGAGCGCCAGATGGCCGTAATATCTCGATGAAGGAAGCCTACGGCGGTGTCTCCGCCAAAGAGAGTGTTCTGAGAAAATGGGGAAGTGACTAGTGAGTGATGATTTTGTTTCAGCTTTGATATCACTCCCAACATGCGTTGAGAATGTGGCCACTATTTTTTGTATCTCAAGTCCGAAACGTGTTTAATTTGCTGCAATGCCGAACTTGTGATCAGGCCCTTGAATTAACAACTTGTGGATTCAAATTTAAAATCACGAAAATACCATCTAACGATATTTTCATCCAATTATACACTGTTACGTGAAAAAAGTTAAGGTAAATAATACTGTGTGATTGACTTTGTATATTGTCGGAAATGCATTTCCTACAATAGGGAGCAATCATAATCCAATCATTGCTTTGATTCCTCCGCTTTGGATCCTTTAATTATTTAGTAGTTTCAATTTCAATTAATCCGTTACCAAAGAATTTAAATCAATCATCAAAGCTAATCCCCCAAATTATCATAAAAATACATGTCATGTTGCTCATGCACATATGTTATCTGGAAAATGATCTGCCTAGGAATTTTATATAGCATTGTGGAGCTTTATAGTGCCACATTATTAGTGGAGCTTTAAAGCAATCACATATGTTCTAACTAATATAATTATGTTATCTGCTCTAACAAATATGATTACGCATGTAAATTATAAAACTAAAAGTAAAGATAAAAAGCGGAAAATACGAAGGGGTCAAAAGTTGTTTGTTATCTTTGGTCCACCCAATCCTTACGCTTAAGCCTGTCTCATCCGATGTGTTTGTTTCTGTGTTTCAAAAATTGAAAATCCCTCCTCGAGTCCTGGTCTTCGTGGAAGCTAGTGATGCAACAAATAAGTGACCCTCACGATCTCTCCACCCTTCTCTCTCTCTCTCTCTAAAAGTTTCGGATCACCACACGACCATTTCCTCTCGGCTTGAAACCTCCTCCTAAATACTCCCTTCTCTCCCACCCAGCCAACTTTTTTTTCTTGCTGCAAGGTTTATCCTTGTTGGTTTTTTTCTTTATTTTCTGTTTACTTTTCTGGGTTTTACTGAAACTCCCTCGTATTTTATTGGGTTTCTATCTCCCAAATTTCTTCTTGTTTTCCCACAGAGATTCTCCAACTGGGTCTTTTGTCTTGTTCTTTTTGTTTATTTTGTTCTGTTTTTTCATTTTTTACTTGTAATACTTGTGTCATTGGGTCTACATTCTCTGTGCATCTTTTTGTTGGGGGTTGGTGACCTGATGTCTCTGGCCGTTGGACTTGTTTCGAGCTCCAAAAACATGGGGTTGGATGATGAGAACGCTGCCGAGGTTTCCCACAAGACGGAAAAAACCGGTGAGGCAAGTGCGGATCAACTATCCACAGGGATGGTTAGATCACCCAGTGAGGGTTCCCTCTGTCAGACCGAGGAAGAAGACGACGATGACGAAGTAAAGAAGATTGAGTTGGGGCCTCAGTTCACTCTCAAAGAACAAATTGAGAAGGATGCGGTTTGTGTTTTTGGTGTGTTGTCTCTATTTTGAAGAATTTGGCATTCGGGTTTTTGTATCTGGCTAACGTTGTTGTTGTTTGTTTGTGGGGATAATTTTGAGGTTTTAGGACGATGAGAGCTTGAGGAGGTGGAAGGAACAGCTTCTTGGGAGTGTGGATGTTAATTCTGTTGGAGGTAATCTTTCTTTTCCTTCAAAATTTCGAATTCGTTTTTGTCAAATGAAAAAATGGAGCCTGAAAGTGTGTAAATTTTGATTTTTCCCTTTCAATTTACGGCTGAAGTTCAAAACTTTAGGCCCATTTGATCGCCATTTCCGCTTTTAGTTCTAGAAAAACAAATGTGAATCTAAAAACGAAATGGTCATCAAACCGGCCTTTAGCGTCTTTGCATGATTTTGTTTGCACGCTTTTGTTTTATATCTTTAGCCGTCGATATATCTTCAACTGTCAGTAAAATATATGTTTGCTTTGGTGTATGAATATGCTGCTGATTTCAGCTAGCGGTATGCGATTTTTTATGATCTGTGATGGAACAGCTTTGTTTCTCTTTGTTTTTGTGCAGAAACTCTAGAACCAGAAGTTAAGATCATGAGCCTGGCAATTAAATCCCCTGGCAGATCTGATATAATTCTTCCGATTCCTGTGGACGGAAATCCCAAAGGGTTGTGGTTTACTTTGAAAGAAGGTAGCCGTTACAGCCTCGAATTCACTTTTCAGGTCAGCAATAACATCGTTTCAGGTCTCAAATACACCAACACAGTCTGGAAAACTGCTGTGAAAGGTACTCTCTCTCTCTCCCTCCCCCTCTCTCTCACATACACATATATTCATATTATGCAACAGCATTGATAAGCCTTAGGGAGATTCGATGTTTCATTCTTGCGGATCATTTTCTTCGCAGTTGATAGCACGAAAGAAATGCTTGGAACATTTAGTCCACAGTCAGAGCCTTACACACATGTGTTGCCCGAGGACACAACCCCATCTGGCATATTTGCTAGGGGATCTTATTCAGCTCGAAGCAAGGTAAGTTTAACCGGCGCTTGATGTTTCCATAACCTCAGATCTTTCAAATTAGATTCGTAAAACCGGACCCTTTTGCGAAAAGAATGAACTGGTAGATTTGGTACATACACAACCACCATGTAGAAGAACGAAATATGTTAGCCTAGTAGATTTGGTACATACACAACCACCGTCTCACATTTTTCGCTTTTGGTTTTGTGGTGCAGTTTGCTGACGATGACAACAAGTGCTTCTTGGAGATTAACTACACCTTTGATATCCGAAAAGACTGGCAATCGTCGTAAAAATTCGATCTGTTTTATCGATTTGTAGTCCATTGTTTTGTTTTCTCAAGCTGAGACGATCTGCAATTCATTGTAAACTTGTGAAAAATATTCCGCTGCTGCCTTTGTTTATTTTTCAATCCAATCTGAGACTGGTGACTTCATACAATGACGAGAGGATCGATCCTTTGAAAAGAAGAGGGAAGGGTAAACAGATAATGGTTAATTCTCGTTAGCCAACGAGGGTTGGCTCCGTTGGTAAGGTTCCTTTCTTGTGTTTCGCCCTACCAAGGTTTGAATCGTGCTACTAGCAGTCCTCGTTGATGTCCGATCTATAAATACCTACGTAAATCCATACTAGTGGCAGCTGACAATTAAGTGTCAAGCATAAGTCTTTCTGACTTGAGGTTGTGGGTATGCTTCGATGCTAATTGTGAGAGTTGTTTGAGAAGTTTAATTATTCTTATGATGAAATAATTAATCTTATCCGGTGAAATAAATAATTACTCGTTGTTGCTCAAATTTAATCCACATTTTCAATAAAATAAATGATTATTAGTAAACAACCCCTAAACTGAAATATAGGTTAATGGCTAGTAAGATACATACTACTGCATTTTTATACCAATATTTTTACTTATATATAGAGTATCTTTTTGAAATATCCGTTGATATTTCCGTAACAACCGATATTTAAACCCTTGGGCTGAATGCATGCCTAATGCTGTAGCATGAAACAACTAACACAATATTATGATTAATATATGTGGGAAGTTGGGAAAAGGGATGGGGAGCCTCGAGTCAAACTTGAGTGAAAAGGGCCACAAGAGCGCTTGATTTTCACTATGGCACTAGCCATCCTCCAATGCTTGATTTGATTCTCATGATAGTTTGTGTTTTGAGTGACTAAGTTTTGAAGCGTGAGTCTCGGACCGACATGTGTTCTGACTAAGTTATTTTTTCAAGGTTTTGGATTCTCTTTGTGAAGATTACGGGGATCTGTGAATCGTGTCCGTTCATTATACATTGTGCGGTCAAAAATTATTTTAAATATTTTTATTTAAAATTAAACATAAACAGTGCTTGACAAAAACTGACAGCACGATGTACGATGAACAGACACAATTCACGGATTATCAAGACCCTCACCAAAAAAATCCGAAAAAGATCCTGTTGATTTTTTTAATATTACCGATACAGGTCGATGATGTTATCAATCAACTTATATTATAACTCGTATTTATCAACGATGTCGATATAGGGAAAATAAACACGTAGCAGGCTTACCATCACATTTAAAAAACGGGCCTAGAACGTCTCTTTGGACCTATTAATTTTTAAACCCATATTACGCGGAAGGTTCCGGAAGGCCCAAATTATTGGACTCAGCATCTTCCCTTCCATGTTTCCTTCGAAACAAAATCGAAAGGCTCTCTCCCTCTCTCGCTTCTCCGACTGCAAACAGCACACTGATCAAGGTAATAGTTTTACAATCTTCACCAAGATAATTTCATCTGTATTTTATCTAATCACATGTAATTTTCGATATATTTTCAAATTCAAATCGGACGAGAAAGCAAAGAAATATCCTAACGCACATAACTCAACACTCTGATTTTCTTTCACTTTCCCTCGTTTTCTCGGCAACCAAACAGAGCATTATGCTATTTTATTGGTGTTAAAACTCGGAATGTTGCTATTGCGTTTTCAATCGACTATTTTTTTTGGCGTGTATTAGCTTTTTACAGGTTTGTACGTTGGAACTGCTTTATATCTTTCTGTTCATGGCTGCGTTATATGCTTCTAGGGTTTCAGAAAAATCAAAGTTTGAATTTTGCCCTAATTTGTTTCTGTTAGTGTTGAAACAGGGAGATTGCAATTGGGTTAAGAGAATGAGCTCTAAGAGGGAACATGAAGGTAATGCTAGTGTGAACACGGAAGGGTTTGAATTGCATCCGAAGAGGCAAAAGCTGAATGAGCATTCATCGCCGTCACCTGCCTCTGAAGGCACTCTACTTCCGGGTTTTAATTACGGAGATGTGGACGACGAGGACAACCACAGAAGGCCACCTGTGAGTGGCTTTAACGGGGACGGCGGCGATAATCAAAAGGGTGTACAAAATGGGGGTCAAGTTGAAGAACTAGAGGATGATGATGATGATGACCTTGAACAAGGACTTTACCAAAGGCGGGGACGTGAAATCGAGGTCAGGAGGGATTGCCCCTATCTTGACACTGTCAATCGCCAGGTATATCACTATTCTGAGTTGTTACAGTATGGTATTCCAGCTTGTTTATATATTATCCATACAAAAGTATTCAGTGTATTGATACTGATTGCTTGCTTATTCTTTGTCCAGGTTTTGGATTTCGATTTTGAGAAGTTCTGCTCTCTGTCACTGTCAAATTTGAATGTGTATGCATGCTTGGTTTGTGGGAAGTATTACCAAGGCAGAGGGAAGAAGTCCCATGCATATACTCATAGCCTTGAAGCTGGGCACCATGTTTATATCAATCTCCGAACAGAGAAAGTTTATTGCCTTCCCGATGGATATGAAATAAGTGACCCATCGTTGGATGATATTCGACACGTCCTAAACCCAAGGTTTGATAATTATATTTTCTTATTTTTCTAGTCTTCCTTGGGTATCCTTTTAAGTATGCATGAGTAAACGAATAACTTTGAATTCCTTGTAAGTATGCATAATTAAACAAATAACTTTGAATCCATTTGGTCTTATATGTAGGTTTACTGATGAACAAGTTGAGCAGATTGACAAGAACAAGCAATGGTCTAGAGCACTTGATGGTTCTGATTACCTTCCTGGAATGGTATTGATTTTAGTTCTTGCACAAAATTCCATATTGATGGTTCTGGTTACCTTCCTGGAATTGTATTGATTTTAGTTCTTGCACAAAATTCCATATATGTTTCTGTTTCTGCTGTTGTCAATTCTGATGCTTGGTGCTATGTTTCAACTTCCTAATTTGCTTGGTCAATTCTGTAGAGTTTCCTTTCTATTAACTAACTCAGGGAAGAAGGATCTTTAATCCTTGCCAAATAAGTAATTAGCTATGATAAATCTATTCCGTGCATAGCCAACAATTAGAGCTATGATATATCTGTTCACAGTTTTGATATACTTGTATGGTATCAAGAAATCACCAGTCAGTTCTCTCTCATCCATAAGGTTAGACTAGATTGTTTTGAACCACATAAGTACTGTGTTTTCATATGTCTGGGAACTATTAGGGATGGATCTGTCCGATGGGTGCACTTCATTACAATTTATGTCTTAAAAATATCTAGCAAGGTGTTATTTTGGCTCCTAAATGTTGTTTACCTGTGTTTTCTTGATTTTGTAAAAAACAGGTGGGGCTCAATAACATCAAGGAGACTGATTTTGTGAATGTCACGATTCAATCTTTAATGAGAGTCACTCCTCTAAGAAACTTTTTCCTTATCCCTAAGAATTATCAACATTGCAAGTCTCCGCTTGTTCATCGATTTGGGGAGCTAACGAGAAAGATATGGCATGCACGAAACTTCAAAGGACAGGTTTGATCTTGATTCTTGTAGATTTCATATTTATGCCACTAGGTATTGTTATTAAACATTTTCATATGTTTTATATCTGTAATGTCTACAGGTCAGCCCACATGAGTTCCTACAGGCAGTTATGAAAGCCAGTAAGAAAAGGTTTCGAATTGGAGCACAGTCTGACCCAGTCGAATTCATATCATGGCTGCTTAATACGCTGCATGCGGCTCTTAGAACTTCAAAGAAAAATAGCAGCATCATATATGAGTGCTTTCAGGTTTTCTTTCTTATTCTTATTTTCCTTTGTTGTTGTATTGTTGTTGCTTCAATTTAACCTTCACTTTTCTTTAGAGTATAATATGTATTATTTCTGTGAATAGGGGGAACTGGAGGTTATGAAGGAGATTCCTAATAAAGGTATTGAGAAGATAGAAAATGGTGATGACCAGAACTCAGGTGCTGCAACTGAAAATAAGGGCATTGTCAAGGAAACTTGCAAAATGCCTTTCTTGATGCTTGGATTGGATTTGCCCCCACCACCGCTTTTCAAAGATGTGATGGAGAAAAATATAATACCCCAGGTACTTGGAACACTATTTTGTGCATATGACAACCTTTGTAGTCTCTATATATGCACTGCATCTTCTAGCGAGTTTGAAGGTCATTCTTTACTTGCCTTTTTAAAGGTTTTAATGTCTTTCTAATAATTTCAGTGCCTGAGTAACTTTTTTCCTAGCTTGTCAGGGGATTTCCATGGCTACGTAAAACATGTCTGAATTTGCTGGAGTTACATACATTGACTTTAGTGGTGCTATTGCCCAACTTGTACACTAGTTATCTAAGATTGCTCTGAGTCGGATTCCTCGGATTCTGTAATTATAATCTTAGGTATTTACAACTTTGCTGGCCATTAAGATGGGTAGTTGGGCTATTCCTCAATTTTGTTGGTCTGAATGGAGGATAGTTGATTGCCTTGAATTAAGTGGTTTAGTCTTTCTTTCTGCTCCTGTTCAATACCATATAGTTAATTCAGATTTGATTGCAAATTAGGGACACGGCAACTGGTCTTTCTTCTAAGCATTTTGGTTTTCCATTTTCCTTGAATATTGAATCGAGCCCTGGAAGATGCCCGTCATGTATGTCTCATGAGTCTTGCATCATACATCATCCTCTATTTAAACGATTATAGCACACCTTTGTTATTTTGAGTTTTGCTTTCAAAATGTATTTATTTCTCAGTTCTGTCTCGTGTGGTTTAGGTCCCACTCTTCAACATTTTGAAGAAATTTGATGGGGAGACAGTCACTGAAGTGGTCCGACCTCGCATATCAAGGATGAGGTATCGAGTCACCCGATTACCTCAGTATCTTATTCTCCACATGCAACGTTTTACAAAGAACAATTTCTTTGTGGAGAAGAATCCCACACTAGGTGAGAATATATGTCTATGGAAATATTTTGTACTGGACTAATCGATCAGTAATGCTCATATTTTGTATTCGAATAATCATTTTGCAGTGAACTTTCCTGTGAAGAACCTCGAATTGAAAGATTACATCCCGTTGTCAACCACCAAAGAGAACGAGAGGCTGCGCTCAAAGTATGATCTCATTGCCAACATTGTCCATGACGGAAAACCTGGTGAAGGTTCCTACAGGGTGTTTGTACAAAGAAAATCTGAAGAGCTATGGTACACTTTATTCCTTGTTTATTGGCCTAATGTAAATTTAAAGAAAATTCAAATGCATGGCCTAACTTCTGTTGTTTTCAGGTATGAGATGCAGGACCTTCATGTCTCCGAAACCCTTCCTCAAATGGTTGCGCTGTCAGAGACATATATGCAGATATACGAGCAGCAGCAGTAACATGGGACAATTTGAGGACTGTAGTGTTATAGTTCTGTGGATTTGACGTTTTGTATGTGCAGATGTACGAGCAGCAGCAGCAGTAACATGAAATTCGTAATGGTATGGTTCCGTGGATTCGATGTTTTGTAGTTTTGGCCAAATTTTGACAGTAAAGCAATCGATGTTAGAGTAGATAGCTTCGCGTCTAAAATTGTGTCTTGTAATCGAGGTGTAAAGTGCCGAAAGGAATGTAACGAACTGTTTGATAATTATCTGTTCATCAGAAAAAAATTGTTTCCTTTCTTTTCTTCTGATTGGATGCTTTCTAGTTTCTGGTATCACTGGTGAAATTGAATTGAATTAGGATGTGTGGAAGTGCTTTGAAAATACTTAAAAGCGTTTTTGTTGAAATATTTAAAAAATAAATTCTTAGTAAAATGCAACTGAATCTTGAAAAAGTAGTTTAAGTACTTTATTCTTTGCACATTATTGACGCTTCATCCAAAATGCATTTTAAGTGCTCTTGCAATTCGAAAATGCTTATCGAAAGTGCTTTTAAACATTTTAAGTCTTTATGTTGTCGGTTGTTTACCAGAATTTTGTGGACGTTTCGGAATACTTGCTGCTAGAAGTAGGTGTTGAAAAAAACCTGCACACTAGACCTTGTTCTTTAATGTAACCAACGGCAATAGACTAAACTAGCAAATATTAGAAAAAAACTTAAAAACACACAAGAATTATACTGGTTCGGTAGAACTTACGCCTACGTCCAGTTGTGATTTCTCTAGGCATAGAAATCACCGCTCATTTGATTAATAATAGAGATTACAGAACTTTTGCAAACCCTAGAACTAATCTCAAAACTCTTGGCTGCCTGGCTGTTTTCTTTCTCTATTCACCTTGCCGCACCCTATTTACAGACATACAATTGGCTTACATGTCCCAAGGCTAATTGAATTCCTATTTCTAAGTGGATTAGGAAATTACACTTATCCAAATTCAAATAGACTTCTAGAAATCCAAACCTAAATTGAATAAGAAAACTGAAATTCTTTCCTAATCCCTCTAGGACAAGAATCGGTATACCTCTAGGTTTCTTAAAACAATCCTAAACCAACTAGGACATATTTGACGAACCAAAAACCTAACAGTAGGTGGTAGGTTTTGAAAATTGCTAGTGGGTACTTTTCAATTATTCAATTGTTCGTTGCAACGTTATTCCTTTGGAAGCATGCTGATCCCTCAGTGTTGACACACAAATTGAACTCTGGAGTTGGTCAGGTTTGACGCTTACTTGAAACACCAGTGGAAATAGTCGCAGTATCTGCCAAAGATTCAAACTTGGAAGGCGATCGCGGGTGACAAATTTGGAAATTTTCGCCCCTTTACTTATTCACTTGAAAAAAATAATAAATAAACACTTTTATAGTCCTTGTTGTCAGGGTTATTAATTTATTGCATGATTCGTTAAAGCGATACGAAATGATGCGAAAATTAACATATTTTGGATCAACTGCTTAATAATCATTTAACAAGTCAGGTCATTATTGAGTCATTTGTTAAGTACCGATAAGATTTAGACGTACGCATGACAATGACTTGCATGATCTATTAATGCGACATGAACCATTAACGAATTGAGGATCAATTAAGATAATAGATTTGAACGTTGAGATAACCTATATGACACAAAAGTGACACCAACACAACTCATTTTCCAGGTCTATCTGTAATTTGCACAAATTTTCACTTTTGTACATGCAGTTTCGATTCGTAGTCATTTGTTGTTAATTTTTTACAGCTACCTCTCCCTCTCTCTCAAGACGAAGACATTGACCAAAACAAAATGCCTAACTACATTGAATGGAAATAGTCCGTGGAATAGTACGTCAAACCCTTTCCCCTAATTGCCTAACTTTCCTTGGACCGGAAATGCTGCTTGTAGTTTTAAGCACATCACTCGAGGCACTGGCACCATTTAATTTTTCTACGTAGCAGTGTATGATTGCGTTGAGAAACCAGCACAATGACATCCTACCTTCTCTGTTTCTGGCCGAGGATGGATTTGGTATTTTCCTTTTTATTTTATTTTATGAAAATGTCGTATGTCGGTGATGGAATTAAGTTTTTTCTTCATTCCGTGACGCCCTGCACAACTATACCGGCCCTCCCTTTAACTATTAATAATTTAATAATAACCAAACAAACGTACGTCGTGCCAACCTCCCTCTTCAGCTTCACAAGTCAAAATTATAATCTCCGTCTGATTGGATCCTATTGGTCACGTGATCAAATATTATCTTTTCTGTTCCATTCGCAGCTAGCCACAGATTCGTCCATGTCAGTGTCACACAACAACAATCCTGAGAGGTGTATAGGTTCGTAGCTTCTTGAAGTGGTTAAGAGCGTTTATATTTGCTCTTGGGGTTTTGTGTTCGAACCTCTGCTCCGATATCGTATAAGAAAAAGAATTCAAAGAAGCATCATTTCTTCGGGAAGAAGATGGAGGGTGAGATTGGAAACTTCGTCAAGGTATGGCTCTCAGTTTACCTATCTCTATGTTACTGCTATGCAATTGCTAAGTTTGTGCCAAAAGGAGTTCCAAGACTTTTGCTCATAATTCCGATCGTGTCCCTCTTCTTATACCTCCCTCTCCACCTCTCCTCCCTCCATCTCGGCGGCACCACCGCTTTCTTCATTTCTTGGCTTGCAAACTTCAAGCTCTTGCTTTTCGCTTTCGGCAAAGGCCCTCTCTGCTCCGACCCTTCGATATCTCTTCTCCGTTTCGTGGCGGTTGCTTGCTTACCCATCAAAATTCAGCAAAACCAGTATTCAAAAACCCAAAACAAAGAAAACCCAGCCCCGAAAATAACCAAAAATGGAACAAAATCCCCATTAAACTACGCAGTTAAAGGCCTATTGTTTGCCTTGTTGGTTAAGCTATATGACTACAAAGAGCACATTCATCCAAAGCTCTTATGGATCATGTATTGCTTCCACATATACTTCGCCTTGGAAATAATCCTAGTCATCGCCGCCACGTTGGCTCGAGCGCTTCTGGGGCTGGAGCTTGAGCCCCAATTCGACGAGCCTTACCTCTCGTCCTCGCTCCAGGACTTCTGGGGTAGGCGATGGAACATCATGGTCACCAGCATCCTGCGCCCAACCGTGTATGAGCCTATCCTCGCGCTAGCAACTCGTGTGGTCGGGCGCAGGTGGGCTACTCTCGCAGGCGTGATGGGGACGTTTTTGGTGTCCGCAATCATGCACGAGCTCATATTCTACTACCTGGGCAGGACGCGGCCCACTTGGGAGATCACGTGGTTCTTCCTCCTCCACGGGGCGTGCTTGGTGGCTGAGATCGGCGTCAAGAAGGCGGTCGGGAAACGGAAGAAGCTGCAGCTGCCGAGGTCAGTGTCCGGGCCGTTGACCGTCGCGTTTGTGATGGCCACCGTGTTTTGGCTCTTCTTTCCTCCTCTGCTGCGGTGTAAGGCGGACGTGAGGGCATTGGAGGAGTACGCGGCTGTTGGCGCGTTTGTGAAGAATATCGGCCATGCTTTCGCTTCTACAGCGGTGAACGCAACAGCGACAATAACAAGAACCTCGTAATAAAAGCAGACTTGTGGTGGTAGTTTTAGGCTTTTAAAAAATCAAATAGAAGACGCTGATGTAGTTAAATTGTAACCGTTAAAATAAGAAGAAAGAGAATAAGAGAAAGATTAGGAGGGGAGTGCGGTTGACATTGTTTTAACTAAAGCTACAACTTTAATCATTTTTAAATAGATATTTTCCCATTCGATCAGTCGGCTTCATTCTTGTCCTGGTAATAACTTCTCAAGTTATGTAAAGAGCAAGTTTTTTTTTTTTTTTTTTTTTTTTTTTTTATTGAGAAAAAGATGATGTCTTTGATTATTTCGTTTAAATTATAATATGTTAAGTTTTTGTTTAATATAACCTAAATATGAGACATATTGTATGCATACATGTAGTAAGTAAATAATTTGAAAAAAATAAAAGGATGGGCAATAATAATAACAACATAAGATTGACACATATAGGTGAATTTCACATTGGGGAATTGAAAAAAATAAGAAATAATATATGTGTGTAATAATATATAAATGTATAGTTTTATTCTTAATAGTACTGATATTTTTGTGATAAAACTTAATACTTAGTAATATAGGTTTCTTTTTCAGTACATCGATATTTTTACATTAAGAGGAGATGGAGTTCGGCAAAATTACATAATGGACAATCTAATTTGGTATTGAATTCGTCATCCATGATATTTGAACCTAATACCTCTCATTTTCAAATGAAGAGAAATATTATTAGATTGTAATACAGAATGACAATAATATAGTTAAATTAGAACAGTAACGGTGTAAATATCTGACAATAGGGCTTGCTGGTTTTGTTGTGCGATATGGAGGTGTATGTAACGTGGCAGATTATATTTGCCACCGTCCAAGAAAAACATGCAAGTGAGAAAATATAATCAAGTAAGATAACACTGGGGTACTGACCGGGGAGTACCCAGTATTCTGACTTGGATACGTGGAACAACTAGATAACAACACTTGTTCATCTCAAATCTGCCCAAACATAACCAATCAGCCTTTTAATTCTGTTTGCCAAACATATGCTATCGTGCTATCCAAACGCACGTCTTCTACCTCACCGAAATACTACCAGCCCTCCGAGGCTCCATCCCATTATCGCAAGCTACCATCCTCTCCCACCACCACCAAGCGCATCCCGCCCATATTCAGCCCGCCCAACCCTCCTTCAGTCGGTGACTCCACCCCCGCAGCGAGACTGCCCCGACCAAATCTGGGAGGATTACAAATTGGGGTTTCTCAATTAAATACTCGATGTTGGCTTGGCGAGTGAGCTTGAAGCTTGCATGCCGGAGCCGACGAGGCCACGGGATGGGGTTGATGGAGAGGTAGGAGGAGGATAGGACTTGTCCAGATCCATCATGGCAAGGGTAATGGGAGGAAGAAGGGGGCCCTTTGGTAGCCATCAAATGAAGAATGATTACATATAATGGATTCATCGTTATCATGAAATTTCGAATAAAGGTAATAATGAAAAAAGTTTGAAAATTTTAAGTTTTACAAAATAAAAGGTAAAGTAAATAGTACTATAATTGATTTTTTAGTGTAAACATATAATTTTTCGTTAAAGTAAACAATACGATCGTGGACTTTTCGTTAAAACTTTCTTATAATAATACATTAATGAATTCAAGCACCAGGTAATGAACAATCCGTTTTATATAAAATTTAGATTGTCTAACATATCCTTTTCAGCCTGCGGCTCGAGAAAGTTGAAAAAAAAAGGTAATATAGAAAGAACACACCGCCATACAAAAAGTTGGGCACACACTAATGAATCTTAAATAAATGAAAAAAATCATGAATTGGTAAATTATAATATGAATTACAGATGATCAGTGACCTAATTAAAACTGATTTCGATTACTTAAATTAGTTCCAACACTTGTCTTTTTTTTGTCGAAACTTTTTTGTTTTAATTTTTTTTTGTTAAACGATAAATTTTATTATATTAAATATTAAATTGGTCACCAACAAAGTTCAAACTCACGTCATCTTGCAAAGATTTAATTTTTTTTCCACTGTCTTAATTTGTTAGAAGAGTGGGAAGTCCTTGGTCCTAGACTCCTAGGGAAGCTACTGCATATGCCACATGCAACGCTATCAAACCACACATCTAGAAAATGATTGCAATATATGAAAAAAAAATTAAAAAATGAAAGCAACATCCATCTACCGTTGTTTTGTTTCCATCGCATATTATTGCCCTACAAATTTTTAATTTGCCGGCATGTTAATTCGCCTTTAAAGAGGACCCGAGGGCCCCGTGGCCAAGTAACTTTCACGACTTGTGTTATTATTTTATTTTCTTTGTTAGACCACCGACTATTTCTTATATTTTTTCTACGAATCTTTTCGGTTCTCGAATAGTGAATTCTTTTAACAAAATTATAGAAATTTTAGCGAAATATTTTCGGTACTGTTCATTTAACGAAAAATTACATTTTTACACTAAAAAATCAATACCGGTACTATTTACTTTACTATTTATTTTGTCCTTATTGTTAAAATTCAAATTTTTTTAACCCTTTTCATTAGTTTTCCTCAAAATTATTAGCTGATTCTCTTATTAAAAAAATCACTAAATCTTTACATTTAATATCCGTGCATATACCTCGCATTTCGTTTAATCTCTACTATTTTAATAATTCATCAGTTAATTACTAGTAAATACACAAAAACTAAATTTAGAAACTCGAGATTTATTAAGTAAAAACAAGGTTACATCCAGAAGATGAATGGCGGGCTGTTCTATATTAAAATTTGTTTTAACTTTTAATTGTTGAATCCAACTAATGTGTCACTTTAAGTTTAAAGTCTTTCTTGGTTCCTTCCAACGCGAATAAACAATTGGCCTCAAATCAAAGGTAATATTTGTTGGATTGCGTTGCAATATAATAAAAAGAGCCATCATTTATTCCATTACATTTTTTTAAACAAATAATATTATCTATATTAAAAGAAAGAATGAGATTAGCCTCACAATTTGTTAGTAATGATGTAATTTGAATTCGCCTTTGACCAAAATCGAACTTAAGACCTCTCACTTACAAGTAAAGAAAAATATCACTAGACCGTAACACTAAATTATTATTCCACTGGACTTTGATTTATTAAAAGTTTATTTAATTACACTATCCTCAAGTGACATGGATTTATAATTGACTAACAAAAATTTGTTAGGAAGATCATATTCTCTAATCTTATGATGGGACACTTAATAATTGAATTTCATAATGTTTTAAAAAGAAATCCAACTATCAAATACCACATCATCTTATTTTCAAAATACAATCTATATTCTTGTTTGCAAATGGTAATGCTAGAGATTGAATTTGTATACTAAATTTTGTAAATTAATAATATGAAAGTTGATGTTTGAATTGTTACTTTAAGTACATACTTATTTCTTATTAATGACATATCATTTTGTTTCCAATTTTAATCTATCTAACGTTACTCTTTTATAAATAATAATATAGACTGAATAAATAAATAAAAACTACAATATAGGGATGAGCGTGTTCAACTGTTCCGTCACAACCTTTACAATATATAAATACGATAGGACGATCTTTCTCCATCTAAAAAACTAGTACTCTCATAAGAATTGTTCACAGAAATGAAGAAATTGGAAGGAGAAATCCCAATATTTTTCATGGTTTGGATTTTGGTTGTGGCATCACTATCTTACTGTCACACCGTCGGCAATGTCACTTCTCCGGGCACTACCAGACTCCTCGCCGTCCTACCCGTCGTATTCTTCTTCTTCTACCTCCCTCTCAATCTGACCACCATTTTTCTCGGCGGCCCGTCGTCTTTCTTCCTCGCTTGGCTTGCCAACTTCAAGCTCCTCCTCTTTGCCTTTAACAAAGGTCCCCTCGCCACCACCCCTCCCACTTCCATATCTCATTTCATCCCCTTAGCTTGCCTTCCAATCAAATTCCGAAACGACCCCAAAAACCATGAAAAGAAAGAACGTCCTGCGCAGAGAATTTCTGCTTCAAAATCTCTCCCAAAAGGCCAGAAATCGACTCTCAACTATGTGACCAAGGCTTTGATTTTTTCCACGTCAGTACATGTATATCACAACAAACAGTTTATTCACCCTAAAATCTTACTCTTCCTCTACTCCATTTACATGTACACCGGCCTTGAGCTTATCCTCGCCTTGGTCGCATCACTGGCCCGAGTCTTCCTCGGCGTTGATTTCGAGCCGCAGTTCGACGAACCCTACCTCGCCACCTCACTCCAGGACTTCTGGGGAAGCAGGTGGAACATCATGGTGAGCAGAATTCTACACCCTACCGTATACCAACCCGTCCGGGAAATCTCCACCGGTGCCCTCGGGACAAAGTGGGCCCCGATTCCGGCTGTTATCGCGTCGTTTTTCGTGTCGGCGGTGATGCATGAGCTCATCTTCTATTACATTGGACGGACGTTGCCCACGTGGGAGCTGACCTGCTTCTTCCTCCTCCACGGAATATGTTTGTCCATTGAGATTGTGATCAAGAAGGCTTTTGACGGTAAGTGGCGGTTGCCTGCTGCCGTTTCGGGGCCGTTGGCGATGGCATTTGTGGTGGCGACGGGGGTGTGGCTGTTTTTGCCGTCTATTATGGTGCGGTGTAAACCGGACGTCATGGCGTACAGAGAATATACGGCTTTCACCGAGTTTATGAAAAGTGTTGGTAACTTTGTCAAAGTTTCTTTCTTAAGCATAGTTGGAAAATAGAAGAAGCACTACCATAATTGTATTTACTAATCAATAATGTTATTCTTACTATATTTTTGTACCACAATTGTATACCACTTTAAATGGTATCTAATGTGGACAGTTACATCATCTAAATTAACAAGCATTTAATTTCAAAATGTTAATCAATAATTAATAAAAAAGATTGTTAATTAAATGATGATTGTGGTATACGAGGAGTCACCTTCTTCCACCTTTATTTAAGTGTTTTAATTAATAAAAAGATTGAAATTAAATGATGTAGCTTGTCTAACTCATCTGCCACCTAAGATGGTAAAGAAATATGGTAAGAATAACATTACTCTTTATTAATTAGTTACGTGTGACTGAGCAATCCCAGTCTTTAATAAAAGACCAAAATTGCCAACTTTTTGTTGACACTTTGTTCTCCCTGGCTTCAAGTTTTTCTGCTATTTTTGTGGCTCTCCTCTTACTAAGAATCTTGGCAAGTACCTTTCTCTACGAATAACACTTCTAAAGGGAGACTGCAAGACAATAAGGTTACCTGTTTTGCGATAATCTTAGGAAAGATCTATCATACATAGTCTTATCTTTACTTTATAAATAGACTATTTTCACGACTCGAATCCGTAACCTTTTAGTCACAACTAATTTGACAAAAATAATTTTCAATTTTACCTTGTTAGTTAAAGTTTGTGGCTGAAGTCAAATTAGATTTAACTTAAGGTTAAAAAGAGCAATACAGTTGGAAAACATTTTGATTGAAGATGATTATGTCTCTCATTCTTGTGATTACTTCGACTTCTATAAATGGTAATGTGTTTCTCGTAAGTTCGTAACTACTTTTGTGGCTGGCGACAAGAACATTAACGTTGAAGCCTAGTTTGTCTCTGTTTGTGTAGTCCAATAGACTTTGCTGGTCTGGTCAACTCTAAGTGTCTTTTGCTTTGTGGTCCCAGCCCAGACTAATTGCTTCAATTTCTAAGTAAAGACCAGCGCAACGCCAGCCTTGCTTCTCTGACACTTTGTACTTGGATCCATATTGTCCGATCAGCATGTCGAGTTTGTCTGCAACATCCCGCCCTAATGGATCTTTCTTCTTCTTTGTCAGCTTTCTTCTCATCACATTCTCTCCCCCCTCCACCGCTTTCCGCTCCCATAGCTTCCTCTTTTTCTGATGCCTACTTGTCTTTGTTGAAGATTTTGAACCGCGAGCATCAACGGCGATGGTTTTACTTTCAAATGATCTTCCACCACCCGTTCCATCTCGATGACCATTTTTCGGCCTCTTAGAAGGTCTCTATGTTTCAGTGGCAGCTCCATCATCACCAATTGTATTTGGAACTGAGCAGTCACCCAGCTTTTTTTGCTTGTCACCTTTTTGTTTCCGTTCGTTGAACTGACTATTCACGTCTTTTGGAACACGATCATGATGGGCTGCACACCGCTGCGCTTGTAGCTAAGCTTTTCGCTCTTTCAACTTCTGAACATTCTCAAGTGCAAACTCCACAATCGGGTGATGTTGAGGACCAAAAGTTTCTATGAGCTTTCCTTTCTTCATATAGGTCATCCAAGAACTTTATCTTCACGGTTGACGTTGAATACAACTGAGGGAGATCTTATGCCAAAAAGGAAAAGAATCACTACACAAATTAGTATAGCTAGCGGCAGGCAAATCGTAGCTACTAACGAACCTTTAGAATAACTCGTTTTTGTTTTATAGCTCGTTAGGTAACTGCACCGATACAAAGTTTGCTCAGTTCTTTTGCAGTCAGGGACTTAGGCAATTTTTTTTATAAATATTCTTGTCTTTGAAACGTGATACTTTGGAGATCGAAGCTTCTTCATCATCCTCCTCTCCGCCCTGCATGGTTTCAGAAATTCACTACAACATGTTGCATATATGTAGGGGAACGAAGAGATCAGCAACACTTACATTTAGCATGTCGACATATCAGTAGCTGAAACCCCTTCTGCCGCTGGAGTTCCCTCGAGAATAAGACCGTCCTGTTAGTATTTTGAAGAAACCAAATGGCAATCATTCAGGACACAATTTATAAAATCTAGATAAAGCCAGGAGGTTCATCAAAGAAATAAACTTTGCTACATAGAGATTGCAGCTCCTCTTTTCTGGCCACATTCAGTTCCTTGTTTTGAGCCCAATTTTTAACCAAAGCGCACAAGACTGTCAATTCTTAACCCTTCAGAGAAATTCCCAAGCCAGATGCCGCATTCCCGGCTGAAACAGCATAACTGGCTGCATCATTTGTTTCAAACATGAGAAACCCCTTCCTTTTCGTTTCCTGCCAAAACATAATATCACATGTACTTTCAAACGCAACAAACGATGCAAGAATCGTATCAATCTACATATAAGAAATACTTTGTGACCTGAAGGACTGGGGTAAAAGATTGCACTATCCCCCAAAGGTCGAAAACCTTTGTTTGACATCTTCTTTATTGAAGTCAGACGGAAGATTGCTTATGAAAATTGTTCTATCCAGATCATCTCCTTCTTCTATCTCATCAGTAGCGTTGGATTCTTTTGCAGGAATGTCTTCTTAAGCTCATGAACCAATTTATCAACAGGCGGCTTCTTGTTCCTTTTGGGCAGTGCAGAACCTACGACTTCATTAGTACTACTCTAAAGTAAAGCGCGAATCAAAAATGTACATTTTCTGCATCCTGTTTGCGTGTGAATTGTACAAATGTAAAACCGTTCGATAACCTGCAAATTGGAATAAAAGTAAGAACGTAGGGAAGGAGAAGAGTTTATTTCATTGAGCGAGAAACGATACTGGATGATGGTAACAGACCCTGTATTAGAATTATGTTCAATAACTACATCCCAGTAAGCAAAGAACCTCAAAAGGAAGATTTCTAACGATCAGCTTCCACTTCCGAACCCTGAAACCCTGTCTCATAAAAACAATCGAGCGGATCAATAATAATGTAACAATTCAACATTTAGTAAACCCGCCATTTATCTTGCTGGTGTAACAATTCAACAGAAGCACATGCTTATTGAACACTTATAATAATGTAACTTCCAACATTTAGTAAATCTGCCTGGTAACATTTAAGAATGTAACTTCAACTAGGAAATTAAGCATAACCATATACCAAATATAAGAAAAAACAATAAATTGCACGTACGAAAAAGTTGAGAATATTTGAAAACTTAAAAATCTTTTGAAGTTTAGAAATTTTTGAGATTACTCAAATTCTGAAATTTTCGAACCTGCCAAAATTTCCGAATTTGAAAATTGTGGACCAATTCTAAAATTTATGACGGAAATTGGGAAGGCTGTTTCCGATCGGATGCTTTGGAACACGGCCCTAGGCACCTAGTGAATCCGGATCCTCTTTGTGAGGATCCGGGAATTCGTGAATCATACCCGTTCATCGTATATCGTGCGGTCAGAAATCATTTTAAATATTTTTATTTAAAATTAAATACCTAACAAAAACTGATCATACGAAATACAATAAATGAACACAATTTACGAATCTCCAAGATCTTCACCAAAAGATCGGAGAGGATGCTGTTGGGCCCCTAGGAACTTGCTATAGTAGATGGGAGAAATTTCGGTTAAAAGTACCAAAATGACCTTTTAATTTATTTGATCTTTCTAAGAAAACAAAAAATCCCAATCTTCGTCATCTCCTTCCCATCACAGCCCAAAATCAGAGGTTGGAGGCTTGGAGCCTCAGGCAACGTACAAATTGTTTTTGAAGACAATCATATCATTCATTCGCGGTAACCACAAAGCTTTAAGCTCTCCCTCTTTCTTTTCCTATTGCATTTCTGCCTCTCATTTATTTAATTTGAAGGTCGAATTGGATTTAAGTACGATAAAATCGAACTGGGTTCTGATCTGTGACCAGGTTTATAGAAAGATGATTGTGCTTTTTGCAGATCAACTGTTTGTGGATTTGACTGTTCGAAGAAAGTGTCGGAATTGGAGAAGATTGAAATGGGTTTTGTAGTTACAACTCTGATCTTTGCAATGGTGGGCGTAATTGCTTCCCTCATGGTCAGAATCTGCTGTGGCAGAGGCGCATCGGCCAATTTGTATGTCTTATTTGCTCTACTAGTTTTCTCTTTTAATTTCTGAATCCAAAGATTTTAGCTTTCTAACTTGTTTTCCAATTGTTGATGCAATATTTTGAAGTTGGTAGGATGTTAAATTGGATTTTAATGATGTTTAGAGTTTAGGGATGGTCAGATTGAAACCATTATAGTCTGTATGTTGATTATGCTATTGGAACCGATTTCCGGTGATGGAATTCGGATCTTTTAAGGGTTTAGAAACATTTGCATTGCATTTTAGCGAATCGTAGCTCCCTTCTTGTTGGATGACATTGTAGGGAAAATCTACCACATAGATTGTCGGGAAAGAAGAGGAGAGTTTTGGTCAGGAGATGCTTTGATATGGGAAACCTGAAACATGCTAATCGGGTTCGATAATTTGATTTATGTTGCATGATTTTCTAAATGTTTCATGGTGTTCATGTAATAATATTGTCGATGAGTTATTGTGAAACTTTAGTCTATCGTTTCCTAAGGAAGGAAATCTGTGGAATGTGTGGGAAAGGAAGACTGATAATGTTGTTCTTCACCATTTTAAATCCTAGGAGATAAGTGAGAGTTTTAGTTAGACACATCAAGGAGATCCCGTTGAATTTATGTTTGATTAGTTAGATTTATTGGTTACATTCGTGAAATATGTATAGATTTATCCTCAACATTTCTGTCTGCATCAAATGAGATGAGGCGGCGTTGATTTTGATGTTTACTCCATGTCTACATCTAGACTTACCGCACAATGTTGTTTGCATGATTAAGATTCAAACACTTTTGGACCTTTCCGGTGTTGGGGGCATGTTTCAAATCCTCTTAAAGCTAAACGTATTGTTTTTTCTTGTGCAGGCTTCACCTTACACTAGTTATCACAGCGGTAGTGTGCTGTTGGATGATGTATGTCATCGACTCTTACCTTTGATTTTTTTTCTGTTAACTTTTTGGGAAAATTTTATCAATTTGGATTTGCTTCAGTTGGTGAACTTTTAATGTTACTCCTTTGCAAACTTTCCCACCTGGATGTTGACTTAGCATGCTCCCTTTGTACTTGGTAGGTGGGCAATCGTATACCTTGCACAGATGAAACCACTCATTGTTCCGATCCTCACTGAAGGAGAGTGAAGTGTGTTTGGAAGAATTTGTTCCTGCAGAACTGGGTCACGCATCATTGTCTCAGACTTTCCATTCGGGATTTGGATGTATAATTTTCGAAGAGAGTTAGTTTGATAAGTAGGTTTATTGTACCGCTACATTTGTTTGCTTCATCCTCCGTAAACAGGGTGATAGACCTGTCTGTTTTTTGCAGTTTCGGCTTGTATGTACCTCTGTTTTATTGATGTGAAATAAAATGTCGATCCCTTGCCATGTTCTATGTGCATGAAACTCGGATTGCCTGAGGGTTGTGTAAGAAAAGAATTGGGTTTTTCGGTTTTTCCGGTTCGTCTCATTTTGTTATTCGTGTATTATAATGTCGTACGTGGTACACTGATATACTATAATACATAGATTTTCAAACTAAAACGTAAAATAGTAACAGCATGTTGCAATACGATACAGATATAAATAGATTTTAAACAAAAATACGTGCAAGAGTAACGTCATGTGACAATACGATAAGGATCTACCATTTATACCAATCTTATCTATATCGAGAGATTTTTCAGTGTGCCTGAAATACGAAGTGGTACACCACATGTCATTACCACACGTCTTATGGGCAAATTGAAAAATCTCTCATCTATAATTCTATATCCTACAGCATGGACTTACCGTCTCTGATGTGAAGACATAGATGTACGCGAAGATATTATAACATTGTGCAAACCAATACATAGCAATTAATGGCACTAAATGATCTAGTTGAACTGTGAGGATCTAGTTGAACTGTGAGGCAACAAGCAATGCCGCAGATTTGTTTTATATTGATTTGATCCAGTGAATGATTCACATAACAAACAATAATATAAGGTCGTGATTTCATTTTCTCTGAGAAAAAGAGCGTGCGAAAATCATTCTTAATATATATTCGAGCAAGCAAAGATCAAACATTTCAGAAGCAGGTAATGGAGAAGAGGCCGCCTGCACTAGCTCTTGGGCCGCTGAAGCTGACGCTGCTTCTGTTGCTGTGGTTGGTTGTGTTTCCGGCTGCTAAGGGTTGCCCATCAGGCGGCAGCCGATGCAGAAGTTGCCCACCAGACGGCAGTCAATGCAGAAATTGTATAGTAAATCAGATGAAGTTCAGCTGCCCAGAATGCACGCCGGTTCTGCGCTGTATGGCTCGATGCTTGTGGGGCGGCAGCTCGAGGGCCAACTGCATCAAGAACTGTGATTGTGGCACCCCGAAGCTCTCCGACTGCAAGAGGTGCATGTCACGCTGCAAGTGCAGCTGCATGTTGTCGTAGATGAGCGTTCTCAAGAAGAACAACAAAGCCTGTATGTTTCTGTTTGACGTATGAATATTATGATTTATGAATTCAGAAATCTATCTTTCTCATGTTCATTTCATTGTCAATGCGTCGATATTCTAAATTGCTCTAATTTAATTTACCAAAATCTGAGTTGTGGGCGCAAGAGAATGAGCACACTGCTCTAACTCGCTAGGTTTAATACACATCTACTTAAGCGACACCTTTTAGTTTTTGTGATGTGGAAGATTATTTTTTATATTTTTCTCGTCTAACGATGAACTCATTCCCCTGCTTGCAAATAACGCATATTTACGATATTTCATAATTAAACCGATGAATTTAAGTGCATGGAGAATAGAACTATAAAAAGAAGGGTCCAAACTAAGTACAAAGTTACAATTTGCGGTCGGTAGTTTGTAGACTGTGTCACTCTACAGATAACAGAGTAGGCAAGCAAAGCAGTGTCGGCGATGAACCAGATCACGGCTCCTGCAAAAATCGCTGCAAGCACCGAAACCCAAGATACTGAGCGCAATACCTCTCCATCTCCTCCCCTCCTCTATCCCTGCACACCTCCTCCTCCATCTCTGCAAGGACGTCGTCCCAGTTCCTCCCAAACCCACCGTCTCTGCCACCCCAGAAGCCATCCACGTCTTCCGATACGATCGCGTCCACGATCTCCTGCAGCCCCACGATCCGACGGCTAACCTTTCTCCTCGCTTCCCTCACCGCGGGGTCCACCCCGGGGACCGAGTCCAGCTTCAGCAGCAGCCGCATCAGGGACTCGTTCATCCTCAGCTTCTCGCGCTCGCTTGTCCTAACGGCGTCGACAGTGTCCTGCCGTTGGATCAGGCGCTGGAACTCGTCGGCCTCGGAGTGGACGGCTGCGATTGTTTTGAAGTGGGTGCGGATGAGGTGGGCCCGGTAGGCCGACTGAATTTTGATGGCTGCGGTGGATTGCGGTAAGTGAAGGGTGATGGGAATTGGGGTGTCCGAGGACTGGATGGGAATTTCGGTGGTGGCGGGAGGGGCAGGTTGGTCATTGTGGAGGGTGTAGGTGACGGTGGTGGAGGCGGAGGAGGAGAAGCTGAGCCTGCGACTGCGAGAGGGTTTCATCATCTTCGGCTAAGCCCTGGTGAATTTGAGTGAGTGTGAAAAATGAAAATCATTTTTTAATTTAAAACGACTTTCTCGAAAAGAAAAAAGAAAAAGGTCTTTTTGAAACAGTAGAAGGTTCTTGAATACTCTTGGCGCGTAACAGCATTCAGCACCAATCGCTCCCGTCCGTTAATTTTGCGGGACCCACACGCCACCCTCTCATTTTTGGAAGAAACGCTTTTCGGCGAAAGCATCTTTAATCTCACAGTACATGCACAGCTAGATATGTTGCGGTGACGTCTCGAGCTAATAACCTATCTCATATTTTTCAATCAAGCTACTGATCAATGCCATTGGTGACATCACAGGGCGGATTTAAGATTCGAATCTTAGAGAATTCTAGTGTTAAATACAAGATTTTGGATAAAAACAGGCCACCACAAAATTATTTTAGTTCATTCACAAAGATTTCGTCGTACACTTGATGAACTTATTGTTATCAGCCAAATCAAGTCATGCATATGTCAACATATATCAACATATGCCAAAATAATCTGATAAGTGATATAAAAAGAATTTGTTGAGTGTTGTCAACACAACTTGTTGACATATACCTAGCAGACATTATGTGAAACACTTTGTAGGCACAAAAAGGACCCGTATCAAATATTCGAATGGTCCTTGAAAGACCTATACATGTATATTTCTTGAACGTCGAGTGGTCATAGGACCACATTGGTTTCTAAGTCCATCAGCCCCCGGTGACATCCACATTTAAATGTATAGAAAGAGAGAGCACTAAACCGTAAACAGGAAATAGTAGGGGGATTATCATAAAGCAGAACAACAACGCCTTATTCCACTAAGTAAGGTCGGCTGTATTGCGCATGGTTTAGAATTACAAAACAACAAAGGCCAAGTGAATTACAGAGTACATGGCAGGTACAGTGAGGCTGGACAACACAAGGGTCCGTTTGCGCTCTATCTTGAACAACAAGGCATTGTTGCTCAATACACTACACCAGGAACACCACAGCAAAACGGAGTTTCAGAAAGGAGGAATCGAACTCTGATTGGAATGGTAAGAAGCATGATGACAAGATCAAAGTTACCAGGATTCCTATGGGGTGAAGCATTGAAGACAGCAACTTATATACTGAACAGAGTTCCGAGCAAAGCGGTTTCATCAACACCTTTTGAAATCTGGAATGGCAGGAAGCCCAGTTTTAGTCATTTCCATGTTTGGGGATGTAAAGCTGAGGCTAGAATTTACAATCCAAATGAGAAGAAATTGGACTCAAGGACAGAATCATGCTATTTCATTGGCTACTCAGAGAAATCTAAAGGCTTCAAGTTTTATTGTCCTCAAGCTCACACCAGGATTCATGAAACTCACAATGCTAGGTTCTTTGAAGATCAAGATATTGCAGACTTATCACAGGGCAGGTTCATTTTTGAAGAGATTGATCAAAATGAGAAGTCCTTTTGCAGTAATTCTTACAAAGAAATGTTGATCACTCCTGCTTCCATGATTGAATTGGAGGAAGAACAATTAGACTGTCCAGAAGATATTGACAGAATGGAAATTGATCTTGGGTCCCAACCACAGCAACAAGAGGATCCAACTCCAACTGATGATGCACCAATGAATCCGAGCACTGAAGTTCTCCATGATCCGTCATTACCATTGAGACAATCTTCAAGAATCAGAAAAACCACAATGTCAAATGACTATGTTTATTTGCAGGAGCATGAGTTTGATTTTGGTGATATAGATGACCCTCTCACTTATTCTCAGGCCATGAATAGTTCTCAACAATCATTGTGGCACAGTGTAATGAAGGAGGAATTGGAGTCGATGTCAAAAAACTCGGTATGGACATTAGTGGATTCCAATCCTCAATTCAAGGCTATTGGGTGTAAATGGGTTTATAAAACCAAAAGAGATGCTCACGGCAATATTGAACGGTACAAGGCAAGGTTAGTTGCAAAAGGATTCACTCAGAGGGAAGGGGTGGATTACAATGACACCTTTTCTCCCGTCTCTTCCAAGGATTCTATGAGGGTTATCATGGCACTTGTGGCTCATTACAATCTGGAACTGCATCAAATGGATGTCAAAACTGCCTTTCTTAATGGTGAACTGGCCGAAGACATTTACATGAAGCAGCCTCCTGGATTTGTTGAAAAGGGGAAAGAAGACATGGTTTGTAAACTTAACAAGTCAATCTACGGGCTTAAACAGGCATCAAGACAATGGTTCTTAAAGTTTGATAAAGTAGTTATAGGACAAGGTTTTGTGAAAAAACAAATTAGATGATTGCATCTATGTTAAGTTTTCAGGCACTAGTTTTATATTTTTAGTGTTATATGTCGATGACATCCTCCTTGCCAGTTCTAACATGAAGCTGCTCAAAGACACTAAGACCATGCTCAGTAAGAATTTTGAAATGAAGGACCTTGGTGAAGCACACTATGTACTTGGTATTGAAATTGTTCGAGATAGATCAAGAAATTTACTCGGTTTATCACAAAAGGGATACATAGAAAGGGTACTCATGAGGTTCAATATGTCAAGCTGCAGTAATGGTGAAGTGCCAGTAAACAAGGGAGACAGATTCTCAAAGGCTCAATGTCCTAAGACGCCTATGGAGATAGATAAAATGAAGAATAAGCCTTATGCTTCATTAGTGGGAAGTTTGATGTATACCACTATTTGCACAAGACCGGACATTGCTTTTATAGTTGGAATATTGGGCAGGTTTCAAGCAAATCCAGGAGAGACACATTGGGTAGCAGCAAAGAAAGTTTTGAGATACTTGCAAAGAACCAAGAACTATATGTTGGTTTATGGCAGGAATGAGCTATTGGAGTTAGTTGGATACACTGATTCTGATTTAGCCGGTGATGTAGATGATAGGAAATCTACTGGAGGTTATATCTTTATGCTAAGTGGTGGTGCAGTCTCCTGGAAAAGTGCAAAACAGACTATCATCGCAACATCGACAATGGAGGCAGAATTTATAGCTTGTTTTGAAGGAATGAAACAAGCTGTATGGTTGAAAAACTTTGTGACAGATTTGAAAGTTGTAAATTCTGTGCAAAGGCCTATCATGATGTATTGTGATAACAATTCTGCAGTATTTTTTAGCAAGAACAATAAGAGAACTTCAGCTTCAAGACTGATGGATGTAAAATTCCTCAAGGTCCGAGAAAAGGTTTGAGAAGGAGCAATTCAGGTGGAGCACTTAAGCACAAAAGCAATGATTGCGGATCCTTTGACTAAAGCATTGCTGATTGGAGTATTTAAAACGCATGTCTCTCGGATGGGAATACTTGAATCCTTTGATCAGTGGGAGTAATTCGTTAGTCTTATTATGACTGTTTATTCGCTGCTGTGAAGTTCAGAGAGCTGGTGTGGTGATATAGACAGGTTTCAAATTTCAAATTTAAAATCTTATGGCTGGATAGTATTAGGTTTGTTAGTTTGTTTTGTTTGTTTTATTGAATTGAGATCAGTTATGATGATCTATTATTTCGAACAAAATAAAGTTTGATATAATTCATTTGTTGCTTTTATAATGGTTTCTCCGTTTAAAGCATTTAGTGATGAATTGTTGATTCATGCATTGTTTTGAAGCAAAGATTTGTTTCACATCTTGCTGACAATGATTTGAAATAGTGGGAGCAAATTATTTTGCTTATTGCTGATATTGATCAAGTTCACAACGTTGAGCATACAAATTGAATGTCTGTAACTCTTGAAAACCTGTTTGCTTTATTGTGGTAATACAGTTACAAGCGTTCTGCATTTTGAGATGTATGATAGCTGGTTGTGATTGAAATTTTATTAACAAGATTAGTGATCACTTCTATCTGCACATAATTGACTTGGCTGAGTACTTAAAACTGTTCTCATACTCAAGTGGGAGAATGTAAGAATGTGAGTATGAGATAGAGGAGTTTTAGGACCGGCTATATGTGTTCAATTGGATAGAAAAGTCTTGTTAATAAAAGGAATGCTAATCCCTTATGAAGAGGGATTCTGTACAGCATGAAGATCAGAACAAGGAGACAAGAATTTGTTTCCTACATGGATTTTGATAGGGAATCCTAATCAGTTATGGTAAAGATTATATGTATATATATAGTGGCCTCTCTTCTCACAGGGTAATGCTCATATTCTGGACTTAATCCTATTTATAAGTCGAGCTCTTGATAACCTGCGAGAGAAGAGAAGGTACACTGAAAGTTTGCTGCTATGGCTTCGGGTTCTGCTACAAGTGCAGGTATGTTCTTCTTGCTGTGTTTCTCAGATACATAAATTGAATATTTCTCTCTAAGTTGTAGTTCATGTTTTGGTCTTGGTGATTATGATTAAGGGTCTTACAAGGACCACATTGGTTTCTAAGTCCATCAGCCCCCGGTGACATCCACATTTAAATGTATAGAAAGAGAGAGCACTAAACCGTAAACAGGAAATAGTAGGGGGATTATCATAAAGCAGAACAACAACGCCTTATTCCACTAAGTAAGGTCGGCTGTATTGCGCATGGTTTAGAATTACAAAACAACAAAGGCCAAGTGAATTACAGAGTACATGGTACACAGCTCCAACAACATATGAAATTGAGGTTGCTAATGGAATACAAGTACTTTGACTGATTACTTGAAAGGCCAAGAAGAAAGTCTTCAAAGAGGTGAGGGAACAATCTTTCCGGAGCAAGTCCCAAAGCCAACGTTGTAACCATTTCCCTACAATCAAAACATCAAACGTAAAAATCAGACTGATAATCCTGCTGCATAACAAGTTCACAGGACCCGATGGCAGTATGAAGTACATGTTATGCACGGTAGCGTGGATATTGTTTCATTCCAAAATTCTGGCAAACTTCATATCGAGGCATTGCATCAGAACAACAATAGGAGAAAGAACAATATACAGCATGACGAGACCGCAAGCGGTATGTAAAAGAGATTGTAAAATGTAATTAAACATGTAAAAAGACTTGTATCAACAGTAACCTTGCTAAACCCAGAAATGATGACTTCATCACCATCTTCTAAGAATTTACGAGGTGTCCCATTTAATGACAGCTGCTTTTGTCCATTCCACGTCAACTCTAACAAGCATCCAAGAGAATCGGGCTCCTGTTGTGATACACAAGTGAATGAAATTCACTCTAGCAATAAAAGAAAACTCCACGAATTTATAGTCAAGTATAACTTCACATGAATGTACGAATTAGTAAAAAGAAACTGAAACCATACAGGCCCACTGATAGTCCCTGTTCCAAGGAGATCGCCTGGCCTTAAGTTGCAGCCGTTGATAGTGTGGTGGGCTACCTGTTGAGTCAATGTCCAGTATCTGTAAATGAGGTGCACAAGGTAAGACACCCTATAAATGAAGCACGCAAGAACAAAATAAAAAGTACAAAACCATGGATTTTCCTTCATCCGATTACTTAGGCATCCTGATTAGTTCAACAAAAGCTAAAAGGCACTTATTATGATGCCCCCAAGAAGAGTAGAACTACAGAAAGATTGGTGATGAATATAAAGTCCGTTATCCTAACCAAAAGGAAACTACCACGGAAAAGTTATCTCAACGCTAGGCAGTATGATTACGACCATCTTCTAGGTTACTTATCCAACAGTTGTCAACAGGGCAAGACTTATCTCAGCTAAAGATTAAAGACTCTTGAGGAAGTAATTGGGGAGAAATCCTTACAAATTATTGAAGTTACTCTTTGTGACCACATGCGACTCATCTTGTCCAGCAGGTTTGATTTGAACCTAGCAATAAAATGGCAGTTCCATCGTCAAGGGTAAAAGAAACCATAAACTTTGTTAATTAACTAAAAGAAACAAATTGCAATGAGCTGGTAAATACCTCCAATGAAATGTCATAATTTTGGGAGATTTTTTCAGCCAGATAGGGCAACGGATGGGGGTCCTACGAGTCAGAGTGAACATAGCATAAATATTCTATGACTTATAATTACAAAGAAAGATTGAATTATGTGGGTATGCATTATGCAAATATGAGCAACCACCTGCTTGGGAGCATCACAAAGAAAAGGTTCTAGAGCTTCCAGCGTCACTATCCAAGGGGATATTGTAGTCCCTGATATTCACATTTTACACAAAGTTAATGTCAGTTTACACACTTATAAATCAATAAATGAAGAATTCAGCATCATAGTTTCCGCTTCTTACCAAAGCTTTTCCCAAGGAAAGGCCCCAGGGGAATATATTCCCATGCCTGAATATCTCTAGCTGTCAAAACACCAACTTATTATCAAGCAGCTCCAAACATTAAACATGAAGGATTAAAACCTATTAAGGCAAGAGGCAAGCATACCACTCCAGTCATTCATCAACACAAGTCCAAAGATGTGATCTGCTGCTTCATTAACACCCACCGGCTTTCCTAACTCATTTCCAGGGCCAACTATAGCAGCCTACAATCAAAATGAGAACCCACATGACATAGTAAATAAAAAGGGGATAAGCATAACCGTAATTATGATTTCTACTTCTACACTAAAATGTTATACTATAGCATAAGTGGCTAACCATTTCGAGCTCAAAGTCTAGTTTCAACGAAGGGCCAAAAGGCGGTGGAGAGTTTCCAGTAGGAGCACCTTGACCTCTGTGATAAGAGGAATAAAAAATGTAAACTTTAAGATTGAAATCCAATAAGTATAATATACCATCTGAAATCAGAATTGGATGGACAAATTTCACCGATTCAATAAAGAACGTGACATAAGACCAAAATCACCTTGCTCATAAATCAAATATATACGCAGGCAATCAACAAAACATCAACGGAAAAGTTTGGCCTTGAAACCAATTCTTGGAAATTGAAGTACTATTACTACCAATAGACAAGTTCAACAATTTTTACTCACCCTGCATATTCAATGTATCTAAAAGCTACAAAAATAAATGATAAGTTCTCACTTTGGTCGAATAATGTCCGTTCCCGAGATAACAATCGAAGAAGCTCGACCATGATATGCAATTGGAAGGTGGAACCTGGACATCAAATAAGACTTCCTTAACTTGAAAAAACAATACAAAAACTAAAATAAGAAATCATGTTCAATGAGTTATTCAAAATCCACAGACCAGTTTGGTGGAATCGCGTTCTGTGGCCCGCGAAATATGGTCCCGCAATTCTTCGCGTGATGCATTGACGAAAAGAAATCCGTATAGTCCCCTATTGTAATCGGAAGAACCATTTCTACCTTGCTCTACACATCAATCCACATAAAACATGAATGATTTGAATAAAATATATTGAAAATCTAAGCAGGATTATAAAATTTCAGGTACCAATGGAAGAAGTGATTTCTGCCTCAAACTTTCATTGTCACGCAATGTCGGCTCAGTAGCTGCACCAGTAATTAACCAAATAAATCTTAATTAGCAACTTAATTAAGTGTAAACTAAGCCTAATTACTTCAACAAGCACATTGATTAATAAGCATACATACATGATTACTTCAACAAGCACATTGATTAATAAGCATACATACATGACAACAGCTTCTGAATGGTGGCGCGAGCTTCCTTCCACGCAGGCCGTCCAAGCGCCAAGAACTTGTTTAAATCAGGCTAATCAACCAAAACAGAGTAATTAATAATTAATCACTATCATCATCTTAGTCAACTAAAAGTAATCTGCGATTAATGATCAACGGACCTGATGAAAGCAATCGGAGTTGACGAGGATCGGACCGTTGAATAACCCGGCGGCGGCGATTTCGGAGAGGTCCAAGACGTAGTCGCCGATGGCCACGCCCGGTCTAGCTGGCGAACCCGGTTGGGGCTTGAAGACGCCGTACGGGAGGTTCTGGATGGGGAAGTGAGAGCACGGGTGGACTTCGATGAAGGACGTCAGAAGAGCCATGCTGTAAAACGGCGTCGTTGAGCGGAAGGGCGAGCTTAGCTTTTGCGGTGAGGAAGATGGAGAGTGATGTTGCTGACTTTACATATGAGCAGCCCGAAGAAGTAGATTTGGCTTTTCTTTCCGTTTATTATTTTAATATGATTTTTGGGATTTTTTAAAGGATAAAAAGGTAATATTATATTTGGGGATATCGAATTTTGCGCTGTAACGTAGTTGGTTGGGAGACTTGGGTTTCGTCGGTGCTCCTAATCGCGAATCATGCGGTAGATGGCTTACCAATCTTTCAATGAATGCTCTTCATCTAACCGTCCGATTTTAACTTGCTACTGTGCTTGGTTTTGGAGAGATCCTCTAACTAAACTAATATTTGGTTTATGTGGCGTTATCGTCAGATAATTAGTCGTTACGTGTTTAGCACATATTTTAACAATTTAATAAATGATTGTCACGTGATAAAATAAAAATAGATATATAGAAAAAAAAAATTTTATTAACACCTCATAAAATATTGAATGCACTCCATATTAAAATTTAATGTTAAATACTTATGTACCATATTATGCAATGACAATTTCGATTTTATTAGGTTAAAAAAAAATTCTAGATACGCCACAAATCACTTTTAACCTATTATTTATCATTTTCAACTATCAAAATCTCTCACTCTCCATTGTTGAACAAAACACTAACCAAGCTATCTGCGTTATTTTATTGTCTGATTTTGATTTCAAAGGAGATTAGTCCCGCATATCTGCTTGTGATTTCCTTGAAAATTATACTACCTAAGCCTAATATTGATTGATTTAAGCTTAATATTTATTTACAATTCCTAGAAACTCGATTATCTGAAGGCTTTTCTCTTAGGAAGTTCTCACTATTTTCAATGGTGAATTACTGCAACATAACTCATTCTATTCAATGGTTAATTACTGCAATATAATTCATTCCGTTCAATCGGCACCTCTCACGTGACTATTTTCTTCTCTCCATATCAATCACACAGGATATTAGAGTTTTACTCCAAAGTCAATTTAATTTATAAAAAATAAAAATGAGTATTATAAGATTTGAATAATGTTAGGCGTGTAGAAAATGTAAGGTATATGTTAGGAATGTGAGGTGTGAGAGTATTTTAGGAAGGTATGTGGGGTGTAGTAAAATAATTTTTAATTAAAAAAACAAATATAAAATATATTAAGCATATGAAATTTAGTCAAAAATATATAGAATGTTAATATAATAAGTCATACGAAAAATCTCTCTTATTTTTATATGTAAATTGAGCTTTAGTTTACCAATCTTGCTAGCGTTGGTCTGGCACTACGTGACATAAAATGAAAGAGGTCACGTAGGAAGAACGTCATCCACTAAACAAGTTCACTGCCCACTTTAGTGTCATTTTCCATGTGAAGAAAAACTCACACATAAACTACGTTATCAAACCAGAACAAACCCGTTAACATCTTCTATTGCCCAGAAGACGTGAGATGTTGGTTCTTTTTAATAGTATGGCCAGATGTGACGTGGCCTGCTAGTTGGGCCGAACTAATTCTTACATCACTATGGACTGGGCTTGGACATGCAGATTGGGTTTCATTTTACATTTTAGGAGCGTATTCAATTAAGATTTTGAACAGTTTTAATTATTTTTAATGAATTTAGAGGTATTCAATAAAGATTTTAAATGATTTTCTGAAATTCAAGATGTATTCAATTAGAATTTTAAGATAGTTTATTAAAATCATTAAAAATTCAGGTGTGTTCAATTAGTATTTTAAAGAAGTTTATAACATTCCATGTGTATTCAATTAAAAATTGATTTTAAAGAATTTAAGAAAGTTAAAGAATTAGAAAGAATTAGAGAGATTTCGTAGTATATTTTAAACATTCACAAATATCACATATACCCATAAAATTTTAAAGAAATTGAATCAAAATTTATATGAAATATTTACAAATCAATTAAATCCTATAAAAATTCATAAATTTATAAATTTATTAAAATCTCTCGAATATTCAATTGAATAACCCGCCAGCACGTGGAATTGCCGCATATCTGAAGACAATACATGCGTTTTTATTCTCTTCCGGACTAGGAAATTTCAATCGACCCCAAAACGAAAAATAAAGAAAATTCTGTCCCGTCAAAAGAACAAGAGAACCCAAATTCACAACCGATACGCGATCTCTGTTGCAAATCAAAAGGTAATCGTCGAATTGTTGAATGAATTGGTAAATTGTTGAATTGTTAGGTTTCAGAATCAAAACCCTAGCTTTCGTTTGGGGATATGATTTTCTCTCTGAATCGGTGTTTGTTTCTCGGGAAAATTGCGTGGTTCTGCAGGTGGGAAAATGTCGACGACCGATTTGATACTGAGACCTGAGTGTGGCGGATGTAAAACGACCAAGGATTTATACGGAAGCAATTGCAAGCACTTGACTCTGTGCGACGACTGTGGCAAAAAAATGGCTCTCAACCGCGCCAAGTGCAACGAGTGCGGCACCGTCGTCACTCGCTTAATTCGAGTTCGCCTCTCTCTCTCTCTCTCTCTCTATATATATATATATATGTGTGTGGTGTATATGTATATGTATGTAAAGATTGATTGATGTATTTGTTTCTGATGTAGGAGTATAATGTTCGAGCGAGTACTGCCACCGATAAGAACTACTTCATTGGGAGATTTGTGACGGGGTTGCCGAGTTTTTCGAAGAACAAGAATTCTGAAAATAAATGGTCTCTCCACAAGGATGGACTACAAGGACGCCAACTTAGTGATGCCATGCGGGTAATTTCGATTTGATTTTGCCCATTGGCTATTACTTGCTTGGTTTTTACTGTTTCGCGAGTATCATTTGGAGATTGTGTTGCTACAGCTAATAACCATTATCAATTTGTGAGTTTTCTGTGACCCGATTGTAGCAGTGTTTTAAAGTTTGAATTGCGCATCAAATGTTTTTGGTTCTTGTAATTTTCTTTTGTTATGTTCCACTCGGAATTAGTAAGTTGTGAGATGTTTAATGAACTGACATGGAGATAGTTTGCACTCCTTCGTATTTACATTAAGTTTCATTATATAGGAGAAGTACAAGAACAAACCATGGGTTTTGGAGGACGAAAGTGGCCGGTCTCAGTACCAGGGTCATCTTGAAGGTGCACAGACTGCAACTTACTACTTACTAATAAAACATCCCTCTGGAAAGGAGTTTTCTGCTATTCCTGCTGGTTCTTGGTATGCATGCCTTACCTATTTTTGCTACCGATGTTTTTATTTTACAGTTCATCACTATTAGTCTTGGCATGAATATGGGGAAAAGCTTTTCATAAGTACCAATTATGCCTACAATCGTATATTTACTTATCAAAACAAGGTTGTTTTGATAATGTGTACTAGGTTCAATTTCAACAAGGTTGCGCAATACAAGCAACTTACATTGGAAGAAGCTGAAGAGAAGATTAGTAATAGGAAAAAGACTGCAGATGGGTATGAAAGATGGATGATGAAAGCTGCAAATAATGGAGCTGCTTTATTTGGTGAAGTGGAGAGGCTTGACAAGGATAATGGTGGGGCTGGTGGGAAGGGACGAAAAAAGACGGCTGGTGGTGATGATGATGAAGAAGGAAATGGCTCAGATAGAGGGGATGAGGATGATGATGAAGAGTTGGAAAGGAAAAAAAGATTGAATAAAAGAGGTGGTGATGGTGGTGATGGTGATGATGATAACGAAGGTGTAGGGGGAGGTGATGTGGACATGGATGATGATGATATCGAGAAGGGTAAGCATCTATCCTTTTTCTATTTTGCCTTATAAACAAAATATCATGAGCACTATCTTTTCTCCTTGCTAACCTAAATAATTGCTACCCAATACCATTATTAATCACCACGAATTCTTAGAAGAGTGAAGTTCAGCTTGGTTCTGCTTGCCGTGGAATGATGCTGCATATACAGACATCGTAACAGCCTCTTTTTTACTTTTTTTTTTTGTCTCGTGAAAAGTAAAGGTGGTTTTAATTCATCTTTTTCTGTAAAGTATTTGATTACTTCATTAGTAAGGCTTTTCATGTTAGTTCCATGTCTTGTCATCCATTGGGGAAGTCATATCAATTAAGTCTTGTCCAGATGTCTTTTTTTGTGAACATAACAGGGGTACCTGACGATGTCCATGATAACCATGTCTGGATTATGTTAGTTTCGTGTCTTCTTTTTATAATCAAGTTTCCATTTATTGTAGGTGATGACTGGGAGCACGAAGAAATTTTCACTGATGATGATGAAGCAGTTGGAAACAATCCTGAGGAAAGGGAAGATTTGGAACCAGAGATTCCAGCTCCTCCAGAAATTAAGCAGGTTTGTTGCACAAATGTCCCGCAACCACTATTCTTTAAGCATTCAGTTAGAAACTAATACTGATCAAGAGAATAGGTAGACTTTATTTTGATATTTGTAAACAAATTGATTTGAACTTCTTTTTTACCTTTGAAAATTATGCTAGGGAATATATTAAGTACAGCACTTGAGACCTCCCGTCATCTTGCATGTTCAATTTGGGGGGTCTCAGGTTTTTCTGTTTGCACCATGTATCTGGTGCTACCTTGGAAGTTCATGCACTTGTATGTCAGTTTTATCCATGGTGCAATTGCTTTGTTAGTTATGGCTCTTTGTACAATTTAAAGATGGCCTTTTTTGTATACTTCTTCCTCATAGGATGATGAGGACGAGGATGAAGATGACAAAGAGGGTGGACTGAGCAAATCAGGAAAAGAGTTGAAGAAGCTACTTGGGCGAAGTGGTGGACTGAATGATTCAGATGTAGAGGATGACGACGATGACGATGATGACGTAGGTTTTTTATTTTATTTTTTTGGCACACTTAATCTGACTAGATTTCCCATTTCCCATAAAAAACATCTCAAATGTTTTATTTGGCACTTTTGTCAGAACTGCATCTGTTAGATGATTTTATTTTTTTTCCCTGTACTACGTGCATTTTGAATAGCAATGGACATTTTTGTTGAAGATACCATTTTATTCATAGACACGGGATTTTTGAAAATTTGATTTGTCCTGTAAAAGTGGATCACAGCTCTTTTCCCGCTAATCGGCCTGTTCTTTCTGATGTGTCCAGCTGGATGATGATATTGGCTTTCCTCCAGCGCTGGCTCCAAAGCAGAAGGATGCACCCAAAGAGGAACCATCTGACAACAGTCCCTCAAAACCAACACCTTCTGCGTCCAGTCGAGGAACTACACCAACCTCCAAATCCTCAAAGGGAAAGAGAAAATCAAGTGGCGATGATTCTAAGGCAACGAACAGTGCACCTCCCAAGAAGGTCAAGACTGAAAATGTATGTTTTGCTACTTTGTTTTTATCAGCTTTATTTTTAGAAGCTTTGAAACTCCCCATGCTCGCTAATTATATGGCATTCATTTACATTGTATCCATATTAGGAACAAAAATCCATCAAAGAGGAGCCTGTGTCTGTGTCTGCTTCTAAAAGTAGCGCGCCTCCAAAAGGTACTCCACCGGTGAAAACGGAGCCATCGTCATCTGGTGGACGCGTCACCGAGGAAGAAATCAGGGCTGTGTTGATGCAGAGAACACCACTCACCACAAATGATCTTGTTTCTAAATTTAAGGGAAGACTCAAATCTTCTGAGGTACGATTTATCTTGTTTTCTACCATTGTCTTGACTCTGACTTTGCTCTCTTCTGTTTGAACCTGAAGGAAACGTAGGCTGAATAATTTGAATTGTGATAGTTTGTTCTTATTTTCTTCACTCTGTCTTATGGTGCAGGAAAAGACCGCTTTTTCGAATATTCTAAGGAGAATTTCAAAGATAAAGAAGGGGAACGGAACCAGCAGCTATATAGTACTGAAAGAGCGATGATTGGATCTCCCAATATATCCGAGGTGCCCAAACTGAGAATTTATGATTCTTCTATTTAGTGTATTGCGTACCTCGTGTATAATTGCGGTTGGACGATGCTCGCATCAATCACTCGTGGGTACATGACTTGAATGGTAGCCATTGATCCTTGTGGGCTCTCCGGAGATCAATGGCTACCACAACTCTCTGTGCTTAGTCTTATTGTGCTCCTAGTTGTACTAAATCGTCATAATTTAGAACTTGGTTGCAATATCAGAAAGGAAATGTGATTTGTATGTACGTAAACTTTGGGGCGTAATGCAATCCCCGGTTGAGTGCACAGGAGATTAATGCGGTTGATGAAGGTATATGATTTATTTAAATCTTAGTCATTCATTTCCCGTGACATAGTCTAAATGGAGGAGTGCAACTTCTGTAATGAAATTTTCGTATTGACGCTTCAACTTGAAATGGATTGATTGCAAATTTTAAACTTTCATTTTCTTATGAGATAAGAACAATGCTTGGCTATTTAAGATCAATGGGAACTTCTATTCAAAATTCTTCATGTTCGGATAAGATTTTTGTGCTTATGATCAGAACTGTGTAAAAATCACTTCTGCAAAAAATGAATTAAATATAAGGTTGTTTAGTCAATCCATTATAGCAAATAAATTAACAGTTAATAATACTTTTTTAATTATGTTAGTTTGTTTTATATAATTCGATGACTAAACGATTTTAGTTTTAATAGACTTTTTGAAGAGACGATCTTTAGAGCAGTTCCAGCGTGTGCTGGAGCCCGAGGGACAGGCCAATGAACAGGGCCAGAGAGCCCGAGCAATCAAGCTCAACGTGTGCTGGCAAGGGAGCCTGAGCAGGCCCGAGCGAGAGGCCCGTGGAGAGTTGCCAGCCCGAGAGTCTGGAGTGGGTTAGATGACATCGCCTTGACGTCAGCCACGTTTTTTCTTCCGTTTTGCGTCAGTTGCTGGGGCCCACGTGCTGCACGACGTCAGCCACGTTTTTTCTTCTGTCTTGCGTCAGTTGCTGGGGCCCACGTGCGCAGCTGCGTCAGTCAATCTCCCCGCAGCAAATCAAACGGAAGCTGAAGCCCACAAAATCCTGATCGTGGTTGAGCAGCTTGGGGGTTTGGGCGTCCAAAGGCAGGGCCTGGGACTGGGAGGGAGCGGAGGGAGCGGAGGAAGCGAGGGTAGCACTGATACGCAGCGTCTCACGGACGAGAAGGCGCGCTTCCTACGCGCTGGTGGCGGTTGTGGTGAGGGATTGATTGGTGGAAGAAGCGGAAGCAGAAGATTGCTTGAGTTTCATCGGGGGCGGAGGCATTTCGCATTCCTCTTGATTCTTTCTTTAATATTAATGGTGGTGTGATGAAATCAGGTGTGAGATTGGATTGGAGGGTTATATAGTATTTGTTTTGGGTTATCGCTTTGGAATTAACCAAAAATTCTAAATCCCAATTGGCAATTGGGAAGTAACGAGAAAGGATCGATGAAATGAATGCAAAGTAAACGACTAAAAATCTTATTTAAAATTACAAATAAAATTATTTTGTATTATTTTATAAAAAAAAAAAGTAATATTTTATTGTCAATTACCAAGTTATTCAATGTAAGAATGAAGATGCAAAAAACGATTATTATTCATTAATGACAATTACTGTTCACTGAGTGGATAGTCTCAGGACCTCCACCTACCATGCTGGAAGGACTCTTATAAAGTGATTTATAATATAAGCAGTTCTAATCATAAACACGAAATTTTGCAAATCAACAACGAACAATTTTGATAGGAATTTTTACTCATCCAGAGTAGCTGAGTATTATTCTACAAATAATAAAACCAAAATCCAATTCTTCGTACCAATCCTCACTCGCTTACGAAATTATAATTAACACACATCAGTTAATTACTACTTACTCTAAAAACCCAATACATAACAAAGCAACCCAACGGACAACACCACGAGGCTTGCAGTGAGATGGGCCGAACCAGAAGGGGTTGTGGGCCCATTAGCTGCAACCAACGCAGGGCGCTCTGATTGATATGACTGAGGCATAACTTCCACGTGTAGTTTAAGGCCATTCTTGCAGCTCTCGACGTTACTACTTGCGAAGTAGCGGAGTCCTTCCTTGTCCATTGAGATGCTATCCAGGCCGTCCGTGAACATCCTGATTGGGTTGGTTACATCGCACGACTCGAATTCCTCCTTGCTCTTCACTTCAGCTATGTACCCATGCGCCGTGGAGTAGGCTAGCCCTAAAAGTGCACACACAAAAGAGTCTTGTAATTTAAAGAATTCGAATACCGTACCAAACGCATGAAAGTATCTTTACTTTGTTTCCACTTTGTTCTCCTTTCTTCGGAAACAAACAAATGGCTTGGCTAATGGTGCCAAGAAAACTAAACCAAAATTTGAGATATGTTTAGGGCTGGTTTGCGATTCCTTTCATATCAAAAGTGTTTTCTAACTAGCAAAAATTCAAGATCTTCTAGCATTTAATACGTAATTTTTTTTTCCAATAAATACTTTTAAGTTTTTCTATTAAACGATTTCAAAACATGATTTTTGTAAAACGCGATTATTTTCGTAATGCATAATCACTTTTAAGGTTTTAATGAAGACATCCTAAGCGTTTTAACCATTTTAGAAGCAATTACATGAGTAAAACTAAACAAACCCTAATTAAGCTTTACAGAGAGGAGGAGAGAGAAGACTCACACATCTTATCTCCGGCCCTAAATGTTTTGTCCGAGGACCAAGAAGCAAGGTCGGAGGATGGATCCCAGCCGCGGTCTGCTCCGACAACGTGGTACACTTGTGCTCCAACCAAGCTCCCTCCGAGGCTCACAGCGGCGACACTGACGAACAAAACAGCGATCGCCACCTTCAATATCCCATCTCGAGCCATTACCTCACAAGCCAGAGTATCTCAGCACGACCCAAAGTGCTTCCTTTTATCCCTCTTTTTCTTGAACAAAATATAAATGCTACCGCGAAAGAGAGTGATAATGTGAGGGAGAAGTAAAGGCGCTTCCCTCTTTCGGTTTTTAGCAATGATATACTTTCCAAGCAATTTCCCACTCATCGTTTTAACCAAAACAAGGGAATACTGGTAGTTGATGCTGCTATGTGTGTTTGTTGGCTCCCTCTATGAGTACAACTACCACTGGCCCATTGCCCTACTCCTTTTTTTACGAGAATGCCCCACTCTGTTGTTTTGGGGACCAATGTATGGTCATCACTCTAAGTGTAATAAAACATTGTCATGCGGAGAAAAACCTGCGCATCAAATGAATTTATCGTCATTTGCGGTACTGATGTAATAAAACATTGTCATGCAGAGAAAAATATGCGTATGGCAATGCATTATTGAACAATTTAACGTCACGTGATGGTGAATTCGTTTCATATAAGTCTTTCTCCTTCTCGGAGGTGGTTAAATGCCTTCAAAGCCGTAGAGAGGCCGTTAGGCCCTAGGGTTCCATGTAGCATAGCAGGCACTAAACCTTGACTTCGTTCATGGCCTAGACAGAAACACTTGCATGAAAGATTTCAGTGCTGTCGTTGGCGTCCTAAATCACTAATATAAGGTTATATAAAAAAGTAGTACAGTTTTGTATTAATAGCTCGAAATGCCACAAAAAAAAAAATGTAACCATTTTCGTGTTGTGTATTCATGTTGTATAAGTCTTTCTTCATTCCTCTTATTATCAACAATCTCATGCGAATATAAAGCATATGCCCTGTTATGATCTTAAGCATCAAGCATGCTGTCCTATTCTTGTATTTTCTCCAAAGTTGTAAGTTCTTTTGTTGATTTAATTATAAAGCTAAGAATTCCACAATTAATTATTTAATCATGAATCACATATAAAAGGATCACACTGAAAAATCTGTTGAAGGGTAGGTATGCTTTATTTCTTTTCTACTCTCCCAACGCAACCCCAGCTAACAACACCAACAAGGAGCAAGGAAAATCGTACTTACCCCTCTACCGTGGTCCATGCATAGTAATCAAATTTTACAGTAGAGCGGGATCAGGAGGATATCTCATGTAGTGATCGCTGCATTCATACACCAACTCGAACTTGTGGTCTTAAATGAAAATCGACTATGCTCCTACTTATCATCTTTATCTACGTCTCATTTTTATAGTTACATAACGAATATATACAGTCAAAGAGTAATCTCCTCCATTAATTTGGATCACTAAATAGGACTATAGGAGTACTTTGTTACTTTCGTGGGACTTGTGTCTTTTATCAATGAGGATTTGTGCCTTAGTTTAGAACAGTCTACAGAAGATTGCCGACTTGGATTAACGCAGTCCATGCTCTAATTAAATAAATAAAAATTTGATTGATGCAAACTAATAGAAAAATGCTGCCGAGATAGAAAATCTATAGAATTTTGATACATACATGCTGATTTTGGAGAGACACATGGCTTGCATCTTATCAGTTATTCCTATCTGCTACATGCATCATCACCGATTATTGTATAATACCGGAATATTGCCATCTTAATAAGGGACATCAAAACACAAAACCAAATATGATAAAGAAAATTTGGTGTGTTTAATAAAATAAGATATGAAATCTTAATAGGGTAGATTATGTATTAATCAAAGTCTTCATCATTATCGTTGTCGTCCGTCGTGATGGTCTCCTCTGAGGGGTAAAATATGAAAATATCAGCTTCTTCCGGCAATCGAAAGCTCACCTTCTTCTTCAACTTATGAGTTTTATTCTCACTTAATTGTGTATTAATACTTCTGCAGCTCATTGACGCCGAAATATCATTGACGATCAAGTTTGCTTCATCAGATTTCTTATCATCATTTTTTACGAGTCTCTCGAGGCAGAAGCTGTCTTTTGCTTTAGAGAGAGGTGGCAATTTTGACGAAGAAGATGCAGCTGGATGTATTCTTTTCGAGCTGGGTCTAAACACATACAATTCACCTCCGTTGATGTTGTAGTTACGATCTGCCTTGACGTGGCCGGGGGAGGCCAAGAGCCATTCTTCTAGGGTTGTCATCCTAGTCCCACTCCCAGCTGCTCCAACAATTCCAGTATTTTTTGTGTAATTATTGTAAATATTCTTCTTCTTCTCTGGAGCCAATTGTCTCTTCCTTTTCTTATTCTCCGATTTTAAGCAGTCCGGTTTCAGCAGCTCCATGATCGACGGCACAGGACTCGAATTCCCACCACCATGGCCACCATATGATAACGATGAGGGCTTGCAATTGCTTTGATTAGCTCCCATTTCTGACCCTCTTAGCCTCTTAACTAATTAGAAAGTACGACCAATCAACGTACGGCGAACAAACGAACGAGAGTTAACTCGCCGTAACTTCGTCGCGGAAGAAATGAAAACATGTCGAAGATGAGAGAAATGTATTGACTTTGTTTTTGTGGGAGGGTTTTTTAAAGAAAATTTTAGACGGAGAGGCCTAGAGGATTAATGTTGTTCATGAGCACAATGAAAGCTTAGGTAACGTCAAGGTTTAGTATTTCTGTATTTGTGTGTACGTGCTTTATCCACAACATCATCGCCTTGCATGCGTTAGGAGGGAGCCTCCATTTGAATGTTATTATACAAACTAGGGTTAATATATACTACTTCATATAATTGCATGCATGGTATATCTTGGCAAAATACGCCTTTAATTACATCATCAATTGCCTTTAATTACATCATCAATTGGTTGATTTAATTATGTATACAAACAAGAACCACCGTAGGTGGCTTGGATTACTCTTCATCGTACTAAGCCAACACTCACTGCCTAATTACAATTTACAAGTTGGATTTTAGATTTTGACAATTAAAAATGGCGATAAAACCAACTTTGAATCTTTGATGCTTGCGTTGGCCTTTTTCCTTAATTTCAGATGAAAGAGATGCATTGTAGAAATCTATCTGCTAGCTCATCAGAATCTTTGTCGTCTCTCAGTAGGTAGTAACAGAGAACCGAATTGGAGTATCGCTAAGCTACTGCTAAAGAAAGAGAACTGTTACCACTGACCTTTGACAGTGAGCGGTGGCCGTAGGTATTATTTATATCCATACTAATATTAGCATATATATGAGTTCCTGTAGTGACGGGTCTGTCTGTGCTCTTTGTGTTGATTTGTCAATATAAATTTGCATGCATCGTATGTGGATATTGAAAGATAGTAATTATGAATCTCAACTCAATAATCGAGTGAGCGTCATGCATTAATATTTATAGGATTACAAGTAGTTGAATCAGGACAAAACTTTTCGCCACTCGGAATCCTTATTAGCCTGATTAAAACATGTAGGCTCAACCAAGGCATTAGTAACAGTAGGAACATAAGTATATTTGGGATTAGGTTTGCAAATACCACTTTTGCCTCGAGTGACCATAGAATGGGACACGGCACTTACCTCGGGATTAGATGAAACCAATGGGGCAGGTGTGATTGGGGGTAGGTTTGATGTAGGGACCGGCTCAGGAGAAGAACTGGAGGGTATGGTAGTGAACATATTTTCAACCAAATTTTTAAAAGTAACAAATATAGAAAAAACATCAGATTTTAAATGCAATGGATAAAACCAAGTATAACGAGAAAAATCATCCACAAACACGACATAATATTTAAAGCCAGAAACAGATAAAGATGGTGAAGTCCAAATATCGGAATGAATTAACTCTAAAGGAGAAGAAGACACAGATGTAGACAAAGAAAAGGGTAATTTATGACTTTTTCCTAGGGGACAAAATTGACAAAATTTATTTTGAAACGAGCCTTGAATGGGCAATTTATTAGCAAATTAAATGTTGTAAAATTGAAAACGAAGGATGACCTAGCCTACGATGCCACAAAGCATCAGTTACACGTTTACCTAATAAAGCAAAAACACCATTAGTTTGGTGAAAGGGGCGACTAGAACATGGGTATAGTCCATTGTTACTCCGGCCTTGTAAAAGGATCTTCCCCGTTCGCGAATCCTGAACACAATAAAAATGGGGATGTAAAGTAAATAAGTAGTTATTATCATTCGAAAAATGTTTCAAAGAAATCACATTAGTTGAGGCTTGGGGACAATAGAGGGTGTTAGGCAAACAAAAAGAAGCATATTTAGTTCTAAGGTACGAGTCACCAATTTTTGAGATGTTCAAACCTGGACCACCATGCACACCACGAATTTGATCAGTTGGAGTTCGCTGACATCATTGGTTATGTGAGAATTTGCGCCAGAGTTAAAAAGCCATTGCTGGACAAAGGGTGCAATGGCGAAAGCATGAAAAGATGGTGCAGCTGCATAGGCTTGAAGACGAGAGGAGGGAACCCGACCTTCGTAGGACATATTGAGACAATTGAAGCAATCAATAGTCGAGTGTCCAAAGCGTTGACAAATCTGACATTGAATGCGCCCAGAATAGGAAAAAACAGGCAAGGAACCATGAGATATGTTGGAGCCAGGTGCCGGACCAAGAAGGCCATTGTAGGAAGAAGATGACCCGCGGGAAGGGGCGGCAGAGGTGGATGTTGCAGGGGTAGCAGAACCAGAGTCATGAGCAACCAAAATTGGGCGTGAGATGTTACCAGCACCACCACGAAAGAAGCGTCCACCACGAAAAAAATTACCACGGCCACGGAAGCCACCGCGACCACCACGGACAGCAGCAAAAGCAGAGGTGTCGCTATCAGATGGAAGAGAAAAGGCGTTGTAACGTTGCTCGACACTTAGTAATAAAGCTTCCAATGAATTGTAGGTGATGGAAGTGTCACAAACTTGTGCGGAAGCAACAGTGGTCTTATATTGTGGACCTACTTTATTCATAATAATGGTGCCTAAGTCGGATTCAGAGACGGGGGCGCCAGAAAGAGCAAGGTTGTCGGTGATGGCGTGGACTTTGTCGAGATAGTGAGTGATAGAAAGATTACTATGAGAAGTATTCATCAATTGCGTACGCATGTGGATAATACGATTTTGAGACGTAGAAGCACACCGTTCTTGAAGAGACGACCAGGCAGAAAACGAATCAATTTTGTTGACGATCGTAGCAAGAACCTTGGGAGTAAGGGAACTTGTAGTCTAAGAAAGGATCATCTGATCAGTCTGTATCCATTCAGCATATAATGGATTGACCTTGTCGGTGAGTTTACCATTGTCATCAAGAAGAAAAGCAGATGGGCAGTGGTTGTCACCTAAAACAGTAAGTTGCGACTGCGCAACAAGGGAATGAACTGAGCATGCCAGAGAGGGTAGTTGTTGCGGTCGAGCTTAATGGTGAGAAAAATCGTGACAGAGGGAGCAGCAGCAGCAGAGGAAGAAGACGCCATAACTGTAGAATACTGAAAAAAAAATTATAATATGAACCATTGTCGTGAGATGCTGGCCCTTGATACCATGAAATATAGTAATTATGAATCTCAACTTAATAATCGAGTGAGCGTCGTGCATTAATATTTATAGGATTACAAGTCATACATATGTAGAACTAGGATTACAAGTAGTTGAATCAGGACAAAACATGATCTGCAGCAAGTGGTGAGGATTCCTTGTTGGACTGGGATTCCTTGTTAGATTGGAATTCTATGTGTGCAACAGACATAGACTAAATAGGAGTCGGTTTATCAGATATAGGGATATGTATGATTGTTAATTTGTTATATATTGTAGCCTCTCTTCCTACGTCATCTTTGTTGTTTTCTTATTAACATGCAAACTTCAAAATCCAACAACAAGGGAACATTAATTACATTTTAGGAGGGATCATTCATTAACTTATAGAATACAAAAATACTAAACATTTGATGATCCGGACCTTCAGGTATCCTTAAACCTAAAAGAAACCCCAAACTTTAAACCCCTCCAGTCGCCGACCTTCGATCCAACTTCTGCTTGGGGCCGATGGCAGCCACCCTTTCAACCTTCTTTATCCTCTCCTTCCTCCTCTTCCTTCCCCGCATCGATTCCCGTCAAAGAACATGGATCAACCCACCTTTTACGAGTGGTGTGAATGAGCTCTGTCTCCGGGCATTTTGCTCGTTGTTAAGGGTATTACACCTTTTAATTTGGGGATTTTGTGCCATGATTTGAGGCTTTTCACTCAAAATGTCCCATAGTTTCAAGTCAACCCTCCAACCACTCACACCCGGCTGTCATTGCCATCCCTTCTAGATTTGGCCAACCTCATCTCAACACTAGTTTGCTGCTTTATCGTGCTTTTCTACTATTGAAGACAACTATATTTTGTTACCCTTACAAAGGTTTGGGGTCTTAGGCGTGAGCATGTGAAAGTAAAAGAGTCTCACATCGGTGAAAAGAGATACCTTGCAAGGGCTTATAACAGGTTGGACTACTCCCCGTATTGTCAATTGGTTATATGGTCAAGAGTAATGTTAGGTAGACTAAATTTGTAGACAAAATTTTAGAAACAAAAGGACATGTAAGTTAATGATTAGTTTATTATTTAAACGTTGATAAACGTGCATATTCTTATTAGTGACACATCATTTAGTTTGTAAATTTTGTCTTTAAATTTAGTTTCCCTAATATTACCCTAGGGTCGAACCTCAACTATCTTCAGTGCTTACACCACCGGCTTTTTTCCTTCTAATTGGATCAGGGCATTTAGATGACTATTGATCTGCATGTTTGGCTCCATTTTATTGGTGTTGAGACAAAGATAGGCTCGAGTTTAGCTTTCTGCATACTCTTTTTTGGATTATATGTTCATTGGTCGTCTCCAACAATTATGCGGTAGAGGAGGCAGCAAGTGAATCTCCCTTTAGGCTTTCTCGCTTTTGGCTGAGACACATTCTATGTAATTTTTTTGCTTTAGTATGGATAGGAACCTTTATCATGTGTTGAATGCATAAGTGGCGTCTCGTTTGTACTTACCCCATTCATAGAGCGGTTGTTATTTTCTCACCTTCATCTGCAGCAGAGTCTTTATACCATGTCTTTTGGACTTTGTTATAAAAACTCCCATTGACAAAAAAACAGAGACAATGCAGATCTCCCCGGTAAAAGTTAGCAGTCAAAACTAGTTTCAGTTGTATCAATATGTGGCCTCTTTTCCAATGTCAGTTTTAGTGTTTTAGGTTGACTAATTCCGCTTACACATGAAAAAATGAAACAGTCTCTCTCTCTTAGATGTGTTGGGTTTCACAAGTTACATAAAATTGCAGAATAAATATGGGCGTTATTAAAGTCCAATAGAAGCTCAAATTCAAACTCTAAACCCTCACGGCCCAACACTATTTGCACACGCAGAGCGTTTGGGTTGGGCTAGGCGTCAGTTCGATAAAGCTCGTCTTTTACAAAATTAACATAGTACGAACACAAAATGTGAAATATTCCAAGTGTCAAAGATTGGGAATGCAGCAAACAACTAGAGAGATTTGATTCGAGGAATCTTAAAAAAGAAGTACGAAAGCAGCAGACAAATAGCATAGCATGCTTCCCTTCTTCCTCACTTCTCTTCTATTAATTTGATTAATTTAATATTTTTCTCCAAATTATACTCATTCCTCAACCATTCATGGAGCTGTAATTATACAATAATGCACATATTAAATTAATGATATTAATGTCACCTCCTTCCTCACTACGGTGGCTTGTTGTTGCAAGTTGCAACCCTAAAGAATGAATTGAGATCCTCTCCAAATCTATGTCTAGAGCTGACGGATCAGAAAAAATTCAGATTACTGAATTTAAATTATAAAGCTCTCATTAGCCCATCTCATTGACTCACTTCACATAAAATCAAACTCTTAAACGGCCCGAATCTCTCTTTCTTGAACGGTTCGATTTTTTGAATCCGTCGATTCCATACACATAGATGAGGAGAAGATCTCAACACCAAAAGAATGAAAGTATCCCACTAGTTTTGTTTATATTTTAAAAAATGTATTTAATAAAATAAAAGTTTGCTATTTTTTTGTTTAAACGTCACTTATAGGTGATTTCAACATCATTAATTTAAAAAAATAAAAAATAAATAAACACTAAGTATACATTTTAACATCTATATATTTTTCAATAATTTTATTACTTTTTGGACTTAAATAAATATATACTTGTTGCTCAATAAATCGTAAATCCTCTTCCAAATATATTATAAAGATTTCCTTGATGCTCAAGGAAAATATTTCAAGAATACAAAAAATTTGCATTTTATACAAAAAATGTGGATTAACACTCACGGTTTTCAGTCGGTTTTGCAAATTCGTACATAAATCACCGTTCAGTCTTTTTATTTTCACATTCGCCTCACTATCAAATTTTGAAAGTTAAGGTGAGATTTTCCGTTGATATTCTTAAGTGTAGAACCTCATTTGACAATGTTCTAGGTCTCACTACTATATTTTTCACTTATTTTTTTAGTTTTCAACTTAAATATTATACTAAATATACATTTGTTGCTTAATAAACCACAAAACTACTTCCAAATTCCTTAAAAAGTTTAACTCAACGCTTAGGGAAAATATTTTGAGAAAATAAAAAAAAAAATTGATTTTTTGTCAAAATACATGGGTGTCAGGCAGACTCAGCTCACGCAAAACGAGGTGAACCATGGTAAGCAAAATAAGGCGAGCTCAACTCACAAAAAATGGTGCAAGCTTCTTGCACGCATGCCGAGACAAGATTCGAAGTAAAATCAAGGTGCGCACGAAACGAGGTTGGCTTGTACACGTCAAAATAACGCGGGCTCTGTGGACGCAAAAAGGGGCGGACTTCTGGCATGAAAAACGATGCGGACTCCTCACATACAGAACAAGGCGAACTCAAGCACACAAGACGAGACGGGCTTTGTGCACATAGAATGATATATAAAAATTAAAGGCAAGCTCCTCACTTTAATATTTATATAGCATTATCTCACTCGTTATTGTTCACAAATTTCTATTCACACGCTTCTAATCCCTAAATCTCATGGGCCTCCACTATTTCTGATGCACCTTCTCAATGTTTAAACATGTTCAAAGTTCAAATCATTATCGTCTCGCGAGTAAGAGAATGATATATATAAATTAAAGTGATTAAGATTAAGAGCGTTTGTCCACATTTGAAATTATGTGTTCGGTATCAATAGTAGTAAATGTTTAATTACAATATAAATGGATTGCACAAAGTACAAAATAAGCATAATGACCAATTAAATGTTTGATTTGATTCATTGACTATTTTACATTAGAGTGGGACGGAAAGAAAGAAAGCCAGCGCATCCAGAATCCCCTACGATTCGACCTCTGAAGAGGTCAAACACTAGCCATACACGTGTACTCCCAAAACCTAAATCACATATTGGACGGTCAAAACTCCCCCACTTTATACAATTGGAAGGTGATTCACAACTAAAATTATTAAAATATTTCGATTTCGTTTATCGTTTTGTTCTTCTCTCCTCTTCCAGAAAACCAGTTACGAGAAAGGCACTTTCACTCTCTCTCTCTTTCTCTCTCTCTCTTCGTGTTCGCCTCTTTTTTCCTTCATTGGGCTTCACTTTGTCAGTTCCCACAGCAAGGAAACGAAACGAGGTGGGTTTCTCTCTCCCATCTCTAACTCTCTGGTGATTTTCGATCTTTAGGTTCAAATTTTTGGTTTTAAGATTTGAATTTCGACAGTTTCTTTGTATTCAGCTTTTAAATTGTTAAAATTTCGTATTTCTGCACTTCTGCACTATGTATGTGTGTTTAAATCTTCTGGGTGGGCCAAAGTTCTTATTTTTCATGAATCTTCCATTGGGGCAGTGGAGATTTGCAGACTTGTTATTTTTTATTTTATTTTCCAAGCAAGGAAGTGATGGATATGGTGGGAAGGTATTGAAACTGGGTTGATCCCAAAAGGTTTGAAATTGATGGTTGAATTGTGTGTTCCCAAAGTTTTGGAATGCTAGCTCATAAAGAGTGTTTCTTGACTAGTGCTTGTACTCACACCCATTTGATTGATATCTCAATACTCATTGGTGGGTTCCCTTCATTTTCTGTTTGTCTCTTTGGTACCTGCAACAAATGACGCTAGTTTAGTGTGCTGCCGAGGCAGTTAAGGTTTTAGCTACGTATACCTTAGAGCATTTTGATAACCATTTCGCTTTTAGTTTTAGTTTTCGTTGTTGTGTTAGCGATAGAGGGTAAATACATGGGAGAATTTAGGGATATAGAAGGGTAGAGGAAGTAAGTGGAAGAGATGCATAAGGTAATGTACGGAAAGTTTGATCTAAGGACCAAAATCGAAAAAGTATTTTAAGTTGTTTTCATCCATTCTTCTTTATGTGTTCCCTTCTCTTTCACCTCCTACTTTTCCCCCATACTTTCCTCATATCTCAAGATTTAAAGGGAAACTGAAAATGGTCATCGAAAGGGCCCTTGGTGTATGCAGTGCATAGTGACAAGACAATTATCACTTTATTTTATATCTCCATTTATCTGAATGTGATTTGTTCTTTCAGGTGACGGTCATTTTGCATCAGATACATGTATGTTTTAACCTGTTGAGCAAAACTAAGTTAGAACAGTCATGCCAGGAGACAATAGTGTCGGCAGCCCACCAACCCCAAGGTCCCCAATTGCTCGACTTCGGCATCGTAGACGCTCAGCTGAGGTTTGTTAGAATTGGATACTTATATTATTTTCTTTCAGGATAGAGTGTTGGGCAGTCTACCTTCATTCTGTATGATTTTATATCTAAAAGAATTGTAGGGGACAATATGACTTTCTCTGGTAGTTTAAATAATGTACATTCGAGTTTCTCCTATTTCTTTGTTCATTTTTCTTGGTTTTGTAACTGATCATTTGCATGTTTTTTAGTTGTTTCTGTACAATATGTGTTTTTGTTTTGAGCTCTTCTGCAAACCAAAAAAATTAAAATTTTTATGCATGTGCTGTATTAGATGTAGGCATTTTAGATTAAGGCGGTAGTACTTATTCATTTTATTTCCTTTATGGCTGCAGGCTGTCCCTGATGTTAGTAAAACAAATGGAGGCAATTTACTGGTTAATGACCGTAATAAATACAGGTCAATGTTGGTACGTGCGTACTCTTCTATTTGGATGATTGGAGGTTTTGCATTGATTATATATCTGGGTCATCTCTGCATCACTGCCATGGTGGTGGTTATCCAAATCTTTATGGCGAAGGAGCTGTTTAATCTACTCAGGAAAGCTCATGAAGATAAACACCTACCGGGATTCAGGAATCTAAATTGGTCAGCATAGTAGGATTTCATTTTGTCTAGTCTATTTTACTTCACAGAATCAGTTTAGGTGTTATTTGAAGAGTGTTACTGTAATATTTATTCAATTTCAATTTCTCTGCTCAGGCACTTTTTCTTCACTGCGATGCTGTTTGTTTATGGTCGCATACTCAGTCAACGGCTTGTCAACACTGTCACTTCAGATAAAGTTTTATATCAGATTGTGAGCAGTTTCATCAAGTATCATATGGTTGTCTGTTATTTCTTGTACATCGCAGGTTTGTTACACAAGATGTGTTTGAGTTTATACATAACAGCTTTAAGAAACTTTTATTTAAGTTCTCTGTATAGCCAAATATTTGGTTGAAGTGAAATTGGATTTCATTGTGTTTTGCCTCTTGTTGACCAGCATCTAATACTATATTTGATATGCATAGTGGTTTAATTTGGTGAAAATTTGTTTCGTTGGTGTTTTTCCTTTCGCATTTATATATACCGCAGATAATACTGATATTATTCCTTTCCCCATAATTGGGTGCAGGATTTATGTGGTTCATTCTTACATTAAAAAAGAAGATGTACAAGTATCAATTTGGCCAGTATGCGTGGACGCACATGATTCTGTTTATTGTGTTTACCCAGTCCTCTTTCTTTGTAGCAAACATCTTTGAAGGAATTTTCTGGTAATTCAAGTTTAGGAACAAACTCACACGTTGCCTTTTTTGTTTCTTTCTCTGAGGCAAAGACATAATTGATGCAGGTTTCTTCTTCCAGCTTCACTTATAGTAATCAATGACATTGCTGCTTATATCTGTGGTTTCTTCTTTGGAAAAACCCCTTTGATCAAGATATCTCCAAAGAAAACTTGGGAGGGATTCATTGGAGCGTCAATTACAACTATCATATCAGCATTTTTGGTGAGCTTGCTAATTAATTGGGTGATAGGAGATAGCCTTCTCTTGTCTTACATGAAAGATAAACCATAGTTTCAGTCCGATTGCCCTGATTTCATTTTTATAGATCTTATGCTCCAGTATGATAATTACTTGACTTGAAGGTCCACCATAATTGGTCACAGTACATCTAACTTATAGAAATATGCGTTTAGAAGGTTCTTTCTATGTGACTTGTTTATCCAAAGGTTTTCCTCTTTGAATGTATCAAAATTACCTTGTACAGCCTATCTTTTTGTTTGCATGCTTCAACCAGATGCACAATGTTCTGAGATGTATACACATTCTGGCTATAAGTTCTATGTGATTGTGAATAAACGATAATGTGTTGACATATTCATTTGAATACAAACATGGCATGTACATTTGTTTATGCAGCTTGCAAATATCATGGGTCGTTTCAAGTGGCTAACTTGTCCAAGAGGGGTAATGATTCTGATGAAATGTTATTCAACTGGTTTAGGAAAGAAATAGCATTTCAGTTGATGTAGCTAATCCCCACTGGTTTCTGTTGATGCACTTGCAGGATTTATCGACTGGTTGGCTTGATTGTGATCCCGGTCCATTGTTTAAGCCAGAGTATTATACCTTTCCAGAATGGCTCCCACAATGGGTGAGTAAAGTGTCGCTTCTTGATTCTGTAATTACATGACAGCATACCCATTTGTGTATTGTAGTAAACCATAGATCATGGTAATCCCTAAGAAATTGTGAATTGAATCTTCTGTTTTGGAGTTCAGTTAACTTGTTTTTGACTTTTTGATAATGAAGTCATTATTTGGCCAAAGAGTTTTGTGTCAACTGCTCACAGAACATGCATATTGTACGTGATAAATAGTCTCCACAGTCTGTTTTTGTTATCAAACCGCTGTTTGCACTTCGCTGTTATTCAATGTTCAATGTTGTTCAATGTTCTTTTTTTTCTTCCGTGCTGAAGCTTCTTATAAAATTCGATCTTAACTGTTCTTTCAGTGGATCAGCAGGCTCCCTCTTAGTATTAACAGTTAGATGATTGTTTTCAGTGACTGCTTCACTTATGTTATAGCCGTGCCTGCAATTAAATAGGCCATTTAAATTTGGATTCTTATAAATCGAGTGAAATATAATCCTTATCTATTTTTTGTTGCAGTTTCCTTGGAAAGGGATCTCAATTTTGCCAGTTCAATGGCATGCGTTATGTCTCGGATTGTTTGCATCAATAATCGCTCCCTTTGGAGGCTTCTTTGCAAGTGGCTTTAAAAGGGCTTTTAAAGTCAAGGTTTACTCTGATGTTGTAATTTGGATTGATGCAATTTTGCATAGTAAGCTTCAGTTGTTTGAAATTACTTTAACATTCTTCCATTTATCATAGGATTTTGGTGATAGTATCCCTGGACATGGTGGAATCACAGACAGAATGGATTGCCAGGTATGATTTTCCTAAATAATAACGATAATAATTTTTCTGTCGGAGTGCTCTAAATTGTTCTTTAGTACTCCGAATGAATCGCTCATACTATTATTGCTGCTTCCAATTCCCACTGTATGTTGATGCTACATGAAGCGGCCTTATGCAGAATCATTTTTTTATAATGAATTCTAATTGTTTCTTTCGCTCTAAACGAATGATTTAGATGACGCGACCCATTGTTTTTTCTTGTAGATGGTGATGGCTATCTTTGCTTATATCTATCATCAGTCTTTCGTTGTGCCTCAGAGCCTCTCAGTTGATATGATCATAGACCAGGTATCCTTTCTACAAGTGTCGTGTGTAGTTCTGTTGTTGGCTTCAAAATTTTTAACGAACAAGAATTGATAGCAATTGGATTGACTTTTTTCGTTTTGCAATTTAGATTTTGATGAACCTTACGCTGGAGCAACAGCAAATTCTGTTTGAGAAGCTTAAACAAGTCTTGCACGATAGGCTGGTCGGATAATCGTGTGTGAATAACTTGTATTTCGGTCATCTCTTCGCCTCTCCCTTGCATGTTTGTACATGGGAATATTTGTAAATGGCGGTGCTCTGTTTTCGTAGAGCAACCCCCATTAGGTTGGAGGCACTCTTGTGCGCAAACCCTGTATATTCTCGTTGTCGTTTCATAGGCATCAACTTTAGATGGACTTACATTTCTCTCAATTTCCCTTGCACTTTTGTTGGATTCATTAGTAACGTGCCCATTGCAAAATTGGGTGATGCAGTAGTGTTCAATTTTTGCTGGCCTTTTGTGACAACATTGTATTTTTATAGTTTGATGGATTCTTGCTTCTAGGATGACGTGACACAAAACCAAACGCAATGACGTTCTAAGATTCATGTAGCTGACCTCACTTAGTGGGAAAAGGCTTTGTTGTTGTTGGACTCTTGCTTCTTTTACTCATCTTCCTTTCGAATACAAGCGATATTTGATGTTTTCGGACAAGGGTTGTTTAGAATCAACGCGCTTGGCGTGTACATATACGCGTGCCACGCAACGTGTAGGGGTTCCTTCAGTGCCAAGAAAATGCTTGGTGTGCTCGAGACAAGCAAACAAATACAACTGAAACTAGCTCCTGCCATGAAATTTCCCAATTTTTTCAAAATTTGGTGACAAACAATTGATAGAACCAGAGTTGCACTTCCAGAAAAGAAAAACGAAAACAAAATTAAGTTATATCGGCCAACGCAACAGAGAAGAGATTATAGATATGTTACATGTCCTACTTTTACAACGAAAATTAAGACAAGATCCACTCTAAAACAATAAAAACCAACCTTCTTCTCGGTCCAATCTAGAGAGTGAAAGAAAATGATTGTCCGGCTGTCTGGTTGCGTTCCACACCTGCGAAGAAATCTTACAGAAACTATACCCCTGCCTTTTGCTTTCAACCTCTCATTGGGTTTTTGGTTTTTCAATCTTCACATACGGCAAAAACCCCATAAAACGAACAATCCTAGGGGACCATCCTCGTTGCTGAGCCCGGCAAAACATCAAGAAAGTGTTTGCAAAGTAGGAATTGAAACCCATGAACAAATGCCACAAGGCATGACCCTGTGGGTTAATCATCCAACTGGATATCTCTTCGCAGAAGATGTTATCACACAGCCAACACAAACTGCCAATAACAAGGGTGGCCACATACAGCTTTGCAATCTGCTTAGCGCACACGTCTTGCGTGTATATGTAGTACTTATACATTCGAGGTACGCAGAGAAGACACAAGATCACATAGTGCACCTTGAAGCCGATCTCAAAACGAACCACAGAATGAACACCAGCGAAAAGAGCACCATAGAGGAAGAGGAAGGTGGGCATTGTACTGCGATAGTGCCAATCTGGGGAGTAGAGGATATACATGTAAAGGAGCATCTCCCAAACCATAGGAGTCTCGTCACTCTGCTGTTGCCTGGAATTACATACCGGTGAAGTTTCAGCCCTCAACTTTCATTGCAACAATTTAGGCAAATAAATTGAATAATAAAGTTACTGGACCTGACAGACTGAGTAACTAAAACAACTATTAGGCAGATAATAAGTCCACATACCTTCATACCTAATGTGGATTATGCATGTGTTAATGAATGCATATATATGCGGTCATTTCTTACGAGAGTGAACACATCATTGTCATTAGCTACCCAGACTACCTGTGTTTTGCAACTTCATGACATGTCATATACATTCCTTAAACTGTTGAGGATTAAAGAAATTTACCCTGGTCCATAGAAGACGGCTTTAACCGCCAACTAACCAACTCAACTTAAACATACCATAGTGCACGGGCTTTGTTTTCAAAGAAACAAGCTAACAATATTTGCAACTTTCATGTAATTTGTAATCAGATATAGTACTTGTAAAATGCATACCATACTCATAAAAGTCTAATATTGATATCTTTTAATGTTTTGAAACACGTCATTCACATTTTCCTTTTAATCCCTTCTGTCAGCATATAAACTTAACTAGAGTGATACTTACACATGTTGCAATGTGGCATGGTATAACATGCTTCCGATGGCAAGAATCATATTAGATATGTGTAGAATGCCAAATCTCTTCTCGAACCGCTGTCTCAAGGCGTTTATAAGGCCAATGAGTGCCAACAGAATGCATGGAATGTTTGATATAGTGTTGTAAAATTCCGCAATATAAGAAGAGTAGGCATAATTCTTCTCACAACACTCAATCGTTGATGTGACAGGACCCCAGAAGCTTGATCTTCCATCAGCCATTCCTATTTCTATGCTTGTATATTCTCAACCGACTCTTTTACTTCAACCGTTGCAGAGTTCATAAAACCTGCAGATCATGTACCAGCATAAGACAATGTTGTGAGCGATTTGACATAAAACTTAATGCAAATCGGCACCATATCTGTATCGCGAGCAAATTGGCACAAAAATTAATGTAAATAAAACACCACACCAGTATCGCGAAAATCACGTTCATCAAATTATGTATTTCCATAGAGAGCAGGCGATTATGACTATCCTAAAACCAACTACGCATTAATCACGCGCAAAACGTAACTTCTTTTAACTTCAACACTGAACCGAACATATTAGAAACACTTCCCTTAAATCGAAACAAAAGTCCAGATATTGATCCATACAACACGATCAAAATCAACCATGACAAATGAAAACCAGCAAATTCAACATATGGGTCATCAAATTTCACCAATAACCCACATTCGGAAAAAGGAATTAATCAGATCCCACATACCAAATCATCAACCCAGATTACACCAGCAACATTATCCTAGAAAACACAAGAAATTCGAGCAATACAATACAAGATAATTCACAATAAGATCCAATCTCAACCGTTAAAGCTCACCTAATCTAGCAAAAAAAACTTGAAACCCACCAAAAACCAATCATTCCCCATGACCCCATGATCAACGAACGTGCTCAGCAAACTTGAAAACCCCACCAAAAAGATCGAACCAAAACAAAAACAAATATCAGATAAACAGTACAAGCTTATGCATAATAAAACAAGGATATTACGTCTGCATATTGAGGAACAAAACGCACCGTCTTGGCCGACAGAGATCTCATCTTATTCTCCTTGTGTGCTTTGGCGCGGCCACTCTCTGCCTCTCTCTCCCTCCCAAACTTTCAATGGCGTTCCAGTCTCCGAAATTTTCTTCTCTTTTCGGCGACCGATTCGGCTTGTGAGTTATGATTCTTCTTCTTCTTTATTCTTTTTTTTTTTTAATTTTTAATTTTAGTGGTTTGGGAATAACCTTTTATTTCTTGCTTGGGCCGGTGCCGACTTAAAATGATAGCCCAGCCCATTATTTTGCTGGGCTTAAATGGGCTTTAGATGTGAAACAAGTCCATTTAATTTTGTTACATTTTGGGCTGGCTAAGTTTACACAGCATCAACAAGGGACGTAGCTTGTTAACAATGCAAAGCAACTTTTTTCTTGGAAACTATGGAAAGCAACGTTAGCAAGAATGATTTCTGACTAGACACAAAAGTGAATTGAGTTATCAAAATGTTGACATTATGGGCAGTAATGTGAACAAACTAAAACAGTGTGTCCGTTTTTGAAAGTCAGTGTAAATTACCAATCACGTCGATATTATATTTCATGGAAAGGGTTTCTCTACGAATCCGTTCCACTAAATTCATCAAATTAATCAATCTGAACATTTAAAATTTGATTCAACGGCTAAAAACAATGAGCTCTTTTAAAGGTTATAATAACTTTAGTCTTTAGATCAAATTTCTAGAGCTCGGATTGATTAATGAGATGGATTTGGTGGAAGGGATTCGGATATGATCCCTTTCCATATTTCATTTGTATTTTCTCACCTATTAGTACAATGTATACAATGTTTCATCACACAAAATTTGGTCTCGTTTGGAGCAAATTTACTACACCTTATTTTGTCAATTATATTTGGGATATGTGTATTCATCAATAACATTAGAGGTGTATTTTGTGATAAATTTTTATTTTCATCTTGAATCGTATGAAGGGGATTGAATACAGAACATCGTCTTCAAAAATATTATTCTCAACTACTTAAACTACAAAACTCATTTGTATGTACAGTTAAGAGCACTTTACTTTACGTAAATTTTATTATATAAACTATTACGTAGAGGTATTTGTTAAATGCTCGACCACTAAGATGAAGTGTGCAGTGCCTAATAAGATTATTATTCCTTAAGCATTAACCCTTCTTCTGCAGAAACTTGTCAGCGTGCTCGAAGACACATGCTAAGTGGAGGAAAGTTTTATTTTTCAAGTGTCTCACAATTTTTATAATAACATAGTATACCACTCCGTATTCCTGAGTACATTAAAAAAAAAATCTCCTTCTTCTTCTTGATATGAAACTATTGATTCAGTTAAAATACTCAGTGATCAATTAATTAGTATATATAGTACATAGAAAATGCTAATATATATATACGGGGATGAAAAAGAAAGCTCCCGCAACATATATAAGTTTTATGGCACGTTTACGTAACAGTAATGAAAATATGAGGAATTGAATTGAGGAGGAGTTGAAATGAGGAGTAGTCAAAATCGGATTCTTGTTGAAGCTGTTTATTTAAATGTTTTGGAATCGAAATAGAATTTCATAAAGCTGTTTACTAATTCAGTAGAATTGGAATATAAACCAGTATGATTACTAAAATGCCCTTGTCCCAAATCAAATATTTTATATACTTTAATGGGTTTATAAAGGATAGTCTTGGAAATAAAAAAAAGGTAGTGAGGGCATAAAGGTAATGAAAGTATCATTCCGATTACCTAAACAATCAGGAATTGAATTACCACTTATATCTAGGGAATCCAATTCCACCAATACAAGGAATTCAATTCCAAAATTTGTGTGGGCATCACTGCTTTTTTGATTTCTCCATGTTTAGTAAACACCGGAGTACTCCATAATCGGAATTCAATTCCACATTCTCATTCCGATTACGGATACGTAAACACGCCCTTAGAGTAATGGAGTAGGGCAACATGATTAATCAATGTATGTAGCTGAAAAAGCAGTCGTATACATTATCTTAGACTATCGCAGAGCTGCTGGATTGGAATATGTTTCTATTTATAGGACTAAATGATCAAATTGACTGATGGATACATTCGGCCTCTTATCGTCCAACGAATTTGGATCCTCCTTTTAATGTTTTTTTTTTGACAACTATAGATATTTACCCGCACTTTTATCGCATATATATATTGTCAAAATAAACTACGTAATATGTTTAATTAACTACGACAAGAGTTAACTCAAATAGAATGCGAAATGTCCACAAACTAAGTTAGACAAATACAATTATTAAAGTTGCTTTAACACTACAAGAAATACTTCTATATATAATATATTGTTACTGTAATAACAATACTCCAGACTAATCAAGTATCTTTCTTGAGAAAGTTCAAAGTAAAAGAATTTCCTTATTAAAGTACTGACACGAATGTAGCTTGAACATTATATTGCACTCTATCAATCATCCACACGCATGCATGTCTATTCAAGTTGAAAATTTACTGAATGTTTTAGTTTGATAAATACCATATTGCACTATGCGTACTATCAGTGGTGGATCCAGGAAATAATATTAGGGGGGGTCAGTAAGAATAGCGCGCGCAGCCCGAAATTTTTTTTATACTAGAAATAGCATGCATATTGTCATTTCATCGAGTCTTGGTAGGCCTGAAGTCATTTGAAAATGCATACTACAGACATGTTAATGTAAGCAAGGGGCAGCACCTAAAGTATTCATGGACATTAATCAGGTTTTGGTAGGCCTGAAGTCGGTTGGAGGGCAAATATGAAGCCAACTCTAATCTTTAAAAGGGCAACATTCAAAGGTATCCATGGATATTCACCGAAATTCAGAGGATCTGCACTTAAGGTGTCTATGAATGTTCATCGAAGTTCGAGGGGTCAGCTGACCCCCCTTGCCCCTTAATGGATCCGCCAGTGCGTACTATAAATGTTCTCTCCCAATCTTCGTAAAATGAAAAATATTGTTAGCTTGGATCGCCTTTTAGTTGTATATGGCTGCAATTTGTTTGAGTTTCTTGTTACTTTAGCTGTCAAACATTTTAACACGTGCGGTCACGGTTTTTTTTTAGAACTAGTGTAATTTTGTAATGACATTGGTTTAGAACAAGATGAAAAATTTAGATTCAATGCATGTGGACACAATTAGGTTCATTGAACCTGGACACCAATAGTGATTATCAGCTTCGATTTGCCACATCCAAGATGAAACGCTGACGTCTTTGGCACGTGTGAGAGTACACGAATCCACATGCATGCGTAGGCTAATTAGTAAAAAAAAAATTAGTTGTGACGGGAACACGAGCAGTACACCACGTCAACACCTATGCAACTTGCGAGTCATAAGGCGGAAATGAAAACCAAGAATAATCTTTCATGTATTGTATATTAAAACTCTAATATCGTATTAGACAGTTAGTTATATAAAAGCTTCAACTGCTAAATTATTGGTACAACTTTGAATTATACAGAATAAATTATTAATCCCCATCACTTATTTGGTAATTACAGTTTGATTTTTGGTCATCCTTATCTCCTAAATATAATTAGGGAACGATTTTATTTAAGGGAACTTTAACGAAAAACTTCCGGTACTGTTTTATTTAACGAAAAACCACATTTTTACATTAAAAAGGCAATCCTGATACTATTCACTTTACCCTTTATTTTATCCTTATCATTAAAACTCAAAGTTTTTAAGTCATTTTCATTAGTTTTATTTTTATTTAAATGAAAAGTAATGAAAAAAGTTTGAAAACTTTGAGTTTTAACAATAATGACAAAATAAAAGATAAAGTAAATAGTAATATGATTAATTTTTTAGTGTAAAAATATGATTGTGATTTTTCGTTAAAACTTCCTTTATTTAGTGCAAATTTAAATTAGAAAATGCAACCTAACGCAAGAGCGTGACTAAATTCCCAAAATATTGGTCCCATTATTTATCTACAACAAACGACTTCCAGAAAACGTAACCAAGACGTCAAAACAGGCAGGTTCATCATAACTCAGTAAACTCATCAACCCCTATAAATATCTGCAGGTCTTTTCCGTCTTCACATAATGTCATCATTTTCATTCTCTCTCTCTCTCTCTAGACTTAGGTCTTCTATGTAAACACCATGAACAAACCATGACAACACTCTCTTTGTCTCTCTCTATCTATATAAAACACCCAATTGGGTCATTTGCTCCAATCATTTCTCCCCTAAGCGAATAAAAAATTGATGGTCTGATCTGATCGGAGGGAGCAGAGCGAATCGGAGTGCGAAATTCCGACCAAGTTGAACAATACGGTTGATATATGGTAGCCGAGATAGTTCGCGATTGTGAATTGGAAAAAATGGTAGCGGTGAGGTTTCAGAGAGTGGCGGCGGCGTTCGACGAGGTGGCGCGGGTGAGGCTGTGCGAGAGCAGCGGAAGCGAGTACTCCGCGGCCGGGGAGAGTTTTGGGGAGTTGTCGGATCTTGTCAAGTCCTTCATCGAGAGAGGGGATTGGGGAGAAGGCGGTGGCCACCGAGACGGCGTACGGAACGAGAACGAGCACTTAGTCGATGAAGACTCAGAGGGCGGTGATTGGTCGGATTCGGAGACGAAGAATTCTCTGGAGAGATTGTTTGATGTGAAGGGTCATGATTTAAAGAAGACGATTGCTGATGAGGTGGAAGTTGCTTTGGCGGGCATTGGGGACGACAAGTCGTCCCGGGCGTTCAAAAGGAGGTTGATGACTCACCTGCGCCACAAGGGTTTTGATGCTGGTGAGTGAAGTTATAAGCTTAGTAATGTTATTTATGTTTTAAGAGGAGTTTTGGCGCAACGAAAATGTTGTTTATCTATGATCGAATGATTACCGAAGCGTTATTTGCCTGGGGTTGCCTTTTAGTGTTATTTATGTTTTGGTTCCCAAAATTTGGAAAAAACGAATCAATTTCTTCTTGTTATTTGGCAGAAATAAATAATACACTTTAATTACGTTATGAGATTGATTAATCACTAATTACATTATTCATCCAATTTGTGCATGCCTTTGCAAATCAAAGTGGGTGAAATCGAGCCGGTTTCCAGCAGGGGACCACGAGTTTGTCGATGTCAACCTCAATGGAACTCGTTACGTTGTGGAACCATTCCTTGTTGGACAGTTCGAAATTGCTCGTCCCACGACGCGTTACACATCGCTCCTCGAAGTTTTTCCAAACACATTCGTCGGAGAAGTCGATGAGCTGAAGAAAATCGTGAGGCTAATGTGCACGGCAATAAAAAAATCTATGAAGAGCGTGGACATGCCAATGCCGCCATGGCGGCGGAATGGATACATGCAGGCCAAATGGTTTGAATCTTACAACCGCACAACCACTTCAGTAACACCGTCAGCCGCCGCCAAAGCGGCATAAATCAAACCATGGATTTGGAGGTGTCAAGAAATCAATGGGGCTTAGATTATAATTTTGGTGTTACGGGCCTAATCCCTAATGGCCTTGTTGCAGCTGTAAAATACCCATCTCAGTTTTCATTAGAGAAAATTTATGTAAAATATCCATAAATATTTATTTATTGATTAAAATAGATTGCAAGATAAATTCGATCCTATGTTTATAATATATCAAAATTTTCAATTCAAAAATGTAATTTGCAGTTCAATTGCAAGTTAAAAGTACAGTAAATTGTAGCAATGATCCTTTAACTAAAAATGCATTACCATTAGTCCTTAAACTCATCAAAACGTGTAGTTATGGTCATTTTCGTCAACTTCATCAAAATTTTGTCAAAATAAGTTATGTTGGAATGACCATTACTACGATTAGGTTAAAGTTGAGGGAACATTTCTTTAATTGGGTTAAAGTTAAAGAACTATTTCTCTAAAAGTTAAGGGACCATTGGTAATGAATTTTAAGTTGAGGGACTATAGCTACATGTTTTGATAAGTTGAGGGATCAGTGGTAATGAATTTTTAGTTAAGAAATCATTGCTCCAATATAATTAAAGTTAATTAATTATTGATACAATTTACTCTTAAAAGTAAATTATTTAGAATAGTGTCTTCGTCCCATTAGGAACAGAACAAATGATGTGGAGCCAAAAACACTTTAATGAAATAGAGCCGTTTTAAGGTTTCCTATGAAACGAAGCATGGAGCGGAGCTAAGAGTTCAAATTGCCATCCTTAATATCCTAGTTATTAAATTAGAACAGTGTACCCGTCCACTTGCAGTCAAATACGAGTACAAATTCTAATTAAAATCCAACTCGATTGAAGTAGTTGAAAATAAGAGAGTTTGAACGAAAAATTCACGATATTATTTATCTTAATAAAAAATTATATTTTTACACTAAAAAATCAAACACAATATTATTCATTTTATCATTTATTTTATCCTTATCATTAAAATTCAAAATTTTCAAACTATTTTAATTAGTTTTTCTTTAAAATAATTATTTTTCTTTTAAATAAATGTGTAAATTGAGGTTGTAATTAAAAATTTCCAACCGCACGAAAAGTGAATAAAAATGTGGGCACCGATAGACGCAAACAGCCTGGGAAATCGAAGCAGGTTTGCCTGGAAGGTAACCCTAAAATTTGAATAATTTTAGTTCATGTAAGAGAAGGGCCTCGCGAAAAGGCTAAATCCTATGCCATTTCTCTCCTCTCCCCTTCTCATTCAATTAAATTAAATTAAATTACACAAAAATTAAATAAAAATAATAAAACAATTTAGATACGAAAAAGAAGGAAGAAAGAACTGTGAGAAGCTCGGTAAGCAGATCTGTCGACGGAGAACGACGACCGGCCAGTAAACTTCTCTCTTTCGTAATTCGATATAGCTACAGCCCTTTTGGCCAAAATCAAGCGAAAGGGTATGTTGAATTTTTATAAATCAAACCCTTCTCTTGGTACAAGTAGCTTTCTTTTTTCATCAAATCCATAAATTTCCCACAAAAAAAATGAAAATAAAACTTCATAATTCGGGAGAGAAAATGAAATGCTCAGCGGCTGCCCAGAACGAGTGAGAGATGAAGTCTGATAGCTTTTCAAAACCCTAGCAGCGGCTGTTCATATATAATGTATGAAGTTCGAAGGACTTGTTAGGATTGATCTCAGCCGTACATCTTCTTGATTTCATTAATATGGTAGCGAAAATGGACCCGTTGGGCTTAAAGGGAGATGTTGTGATCCACACTGTCCAAATGTGAGGGGTCCCGTCAGGATGAGGATCCCATCCGGATCCAAATGGTGAGGATCTTAACCGTTCATCGTATTATGCGGTTAGTTTTTATCAGGTACTATTTGTGTTCAATTTTAAATAATAAAATTTAAATGATTTTTTACCTCACGATATACGATGAACGGCTAGAATATGAGAATCCCACCATTTGGATCCGGATGGGATCCTCATCCGTCCCTTCATACAAAGGAGAGTAAAGGATGGATTGGACGTTCATGATTTTGGGGCCTTGGAGATTCAACCCGAAAGAACAGAAACCCTATAATAGGTAATGTAACTGTTGCGGTATCTTAAATCAATTATATTGTTAGGTGAAAATTTTGAAACGCATTATAACTCGTAACTAGCTTAGGATACTGACACAGTCGAGAAAAGCTAGAATACGAGATGGGTAGACATTGGAAAAAGAAGAAGACTAAGAAGTAAGGCCGCGGCTCCAATAGGGCACACGTCCATCAAATAAATAGCCGAAGGCCGTGAACGATCAAATAATGGCCTCGCGCTTGTTACAAGCCGAAGGAAAGGCAGCTCGGAGATTAGCAGAGGCTATGGAATCTGACCCACCCACAACGAGTACCCTACTGCTGTATTTGGGTACTACTTGGCCCAACGCAGTTACAACTCTCAAAGCAAACAGCCTCACTTTTGCCATAGGCTATTTAGCCATTGTACAGATAATGCAGTAAAGAAAAAGGATATATACGACTCACGCTACAGGTTGAGCTTAGAGCTCTTTTTCTGCTACCTTTCCCGTCTTTTTTTAAGTATATGCAATGTGCGCATCCAAGTAACAGGTAGTGTATATGAACTGGGACAAAGTCTCTTCAAAAATGAAAGCTTTCGGTTCTGCTAGCTGTATTCGTTGGGATTTTCTTTGCTCCGGATAATAGGAACACCATCCTCCCTCCAAACAATCCGTTCTTCACATACTGCTGTTATCACTTCCACGTACAAGGAGTGCTCCTAAAATCAACATCGAAGCCGAATAAAAAATTTGATTGAATATAATGCACAGACTAACACATTTACGATTCCAGCACCCGAAAGAGGTCAGAATCCAAAATGAAACACACGGAGAAAAGATTCTTCGGATTCATTCAGTGGTTCAGACAAGACAAACATTGCATTACCTCCCGAAGAACCCTTGCTGCCAGCTCCTCGGCAGTGTCCTTAGCAAGCACAGGGACAACTCTTTGGGCAAGGATACGTCCTGTATCATAGTGCTCATCGACAAAATGTATTGTAGGGCCTGTGTATCTAACCAAAATGAAAGTTACAAAATATTAGAACATTTCCTGTACAGGCAAACAGAAAATGTAACTCGAATAGTGAAGTTTGACTCAAAAGTCATTGGATATTGGTGAAGGATGCATACCTTGCCCCAGAAGCTATGACTGCCTTGTGGACCTTCATACCGTAATGACCTTTGCCTCCAAATGCTGGAAGAAGTGAGGGATGGATGTTCAGTATGGATCTGGGATAAGCTTGTATCAACTCAACCGGTATAAGTTTCAAGTAACCAGCCAGGAGAACAAAGTCAACCTCTAATCCCCTGATCATATATATAATCAATCAAAAGCTAATTAGCAATAAAACTATGCTTAAAAGACTGCTCCACGCTAGCTACCACTGAACTTGGTTTATGTCCCTAGGCTAATGAAACACCAGAAAATAAGCATGTACTTTTAAGCTATGGTCTTACAGATTGTTTATAGTGCATAAGACTGATGGTATACAGAACCAACCAAAATGTGAAGAGGCTGATAAGTAATGTAAATAACATACAATTGGGTCGTCTCCTTTATGAATTCAATAAAATGACCAGGTTAACATTTAAAAATTGGGTTCCAATAAAGGCACCCGAAACTAAAAGCACCAATGCTAATGCATTTGTATCAATATTTGCCCCTGCCTCAGCCTCCTCTTTGAGGGATGTAATCGAACAAGTAGCATATAAGCAGATGGTTCGACACTCTAAATACCCAAGTGAGAGAGAGAAACTTGAATACAAAAGTTTTGAGCTGTTGAAGAGGCTGACCTAAGGGTAGCAACAAGGTCAGCTGGAGATATTCCGTCAGGCTCAAGTTTAGTTTTTGGGAACACCAGAATTGGGAGGCCTTTTTCTCTTGCATAGTCGGCACCTCCGCAACCTGACAAGCAAAATACAATTCAGTACACCTGAATGAATATACAATATTCCCATCAATGATTTCTACAGCATATTTTGAAGTTCCTAACTTGCTTTTACCACACTCTATCATTAGCAGCCGAAACCCCAAGTGCCAATGTAGGCATTTTGAAACAAGCCTTCTGAACAAGTCTAAGGGCACTGGCTCGGAAATGCATTTGCAGGAAGCACTCCTGCTCATAAGTGCTTTTGCCAGAAGCCTAAGACCATTTTTATTCACAATCTAAGTGCTCCCTAGAAAAGCACTAAACACTCATTCTAAAAGCATGTAATCTATCTCCAACAACAATGCTGCCATTGAAAGAATGCTAAAACATGTGACTACAAAAAAGTTTTTCATTCAATCTATATGCCCGATTTTGCCTTGATACGACAATAAAAAAAGGAAGACCAAAATTTGAGCAAGCGATAACAACAAACGTTAAGATCGAGCAATTGCAACCAGATTATCGAGTAAGAAAAGCAAACTGGATTACTGGCATGACAAAAAGCACTTGAGAGTGGAGGATACCTTGTTTACTAGCGACCAAAACGACAACGTCTCCGAGAATTGAACCGTTAAGACACGCTTCATGGATCGAACGGAAGTTGGAGCCCCCGCCGGAAACAAAAACGGCAAGCTTTTTCCGTCGAATCCCACCTGTCAAATCTTGTTTATCCGAAGAAACCATCACCTCAGCTCTCTCTGTGTCCGCGGTGTTCCTGCACTGTATTAACTTGGTAGACAAAGGGCGAGCTTTGAAGGAGACCCACATGTGGGATTGAGCAAAAGAAGCGGTGGAGGAAGAAGAAGAAGGAGAAGGGGAGGGAAATCTGACGAAGTATTGGGTTCTGGCGTTTGGAATCGGCGAGGCTGAGCAGAACCCAGAAAGCAGACGCTGAGCTTCCATCGAAAGACAGACAGAATATTTAGTTCTGAAGCGTTTGGAATGTGTCTGAGAGGAGAGGAAGCAGCAGAATCAATCTTTGAAACCTTCACATAGAGATGGACGAGAACGGAGTCGCGGCGGAACTCAAAGTGAGTGTTACTGTTGATTCTTTGTCTTTCATTTTCTTCGGGTTTTGGTGTTTTTTAATTGTTAATTTTATATTTATTTGTTTATTATTGGGTTATATTTGTTACTTTTGGGCTAGGCCTAAGGACCGGTTAAGCAAAGCCTGAACGGTGGACCGGCGCCGCTTGTTAGGGTTTTTGCGTTTTTTTACTAAGAAATAAGAGTTCGGATAAGTCACATAAGCAGATTAATTTGTATTGAATTCGTTATCCATGAGATTTTAAATTGGAATTTAAGACCTCTACTTCAAAGTAAAGAAAAATATCACAAGATCGTAATACTGAGTAATTATATATATATATAAATATATATTTCCTATAATTGGGTTTTTGTGTTTTGAAAGTCACATTTATTTATTATTATTTAGAATTTTGTTTTGGTTTAATTATTATCAAATTTAAAGGCTTACTTCAATTGAGATTTTGAAGGATTTTAATTATTTTAATGAATCTAGTGGTATTCAATCAGAATTTTAAATGATTTATTGAAATTCAATGTGTATTGAATCGAGATTTTAAGATAGTTTATTAAAATTCTCAGAAATTCAGATGTATTTAATAAGTATTTTAGATAAGTTTATAACATTCCATGAATATTCAATTAGAATATTCAATTAGAATTTGATTTTAAAGAATTTAAAAAAAAAAGAGGAGTTAGAGGGAAAATTGAGAGATTTCATAGTGTATTTTAAATATCCACAAATATCACAATTCCCCATGAGATTTCGAGGGAATTGAATTAAAATTTTACATGAAAATCTCTATAAATCAATTAAACTTCATAAAAATCAATGGATTTATAAATCTATTTAAATCTCTCAAATTCTCAATTAAATACACATCTCTTATATAGCACTTTGATTTCTTTTTTTTAAATTTTTTTTCTCCACCTGTTATGTTAAATTTGAACTATTATTTACTTTTCATAATTTTGATTTAATTCCTTAGAAATCTCAGGAAAAGGTGAAATTTCTGAATGCTTGAATTGCATTACGAAATCTCTCAAATTCCCCCAAATTCATCAACATTTTAAAATACTTTAAAATAAATTCCTAATTGAGAACAACGTTACAAACTTTTTGAAATCATAATTGAATACAGCAATATTTCTAAGAATTTTAATAAACTATAATGAAATCATGATTGAATACAGATTGAATTTCAAATAATCATTTAAAATCCTAATTAAATACTCCTAAATTTATTATAAAAAATAAAAATATCTCAATGGAACTCTCCTAAATTTGGCTAAAAGTACACCTCGACAAAGCAAACAAGATAGTTTTGTCTTTCTCCTCTCTCTCTTCCGGGCTCGACTTTCTCTATCCTCTCTAACCTAGAAGCTAGCATCGCAGAGTGAGATCCGTTCGGACCAGGAAACAACCTCAACGGAAACGCTGCCCTGCCACTGCCAGATCTGATGAACAAAAGGGGGTGCCCAGCTTCTCAATTTTCCAAAAGCAAGGTACACACCTTTATTTTTACAGATTCAAAACTCCCAAGTTCACTTTTTTTTTCTTCTCGTCTCTTTCATAGATATCTAATTGTTATGAAAAATTGCATCTTTCTGTTTGCCATATACCAAACGAGCATACCACCAACTAAAAATTGAATCTTTATATTTTTCCACATATCGAATTTGTCCGTTGCTTTCCGCAAAAGATACTACTTGCATCCCCCCATTGCTAATAATCTACATTCATTCATCTTAGAAAATTCATGATCGGAACTGTTCAATTTCAGAACCTCCAATTCGAAAGATTTTTCGTACGAATGACATTTAAATGATGATTAAGAAACTGAACGGTTTTTTTTTATGAAATATATTCATGAAAATACGTATATGGGGATGTAAGTATTATCCGAACTTGATGAACACTCCTTAGTCCTTACGCGGTTTGTTGTCGTTGTTTTCCCTTTGGCGTTGGCATGTTGATCTATTAGAAGAATGAGCACAACTTCGGGACGAGAGGAAAGGCAACAAAAATAGGAAAAAACTTGGGGACAAAAGAGAAAAATAAGGGCAAGTGCAACGCGGTGGGCAAAATCAGTCGTCGTTTGCCAAATAATCTTCAATTCTCACGTTTCATGCTAACGGGAGCAGCCTCTGCTAGGAACCTTTATCGGCGGAGTAGAGACATGCCAAAAAGAAAAAAGAAAAACTTGGGAATAAAGGAGAAAAATAAGGGCCAAAACAACAATTTGGTGGACAGAATTAGTGAGTTGCGTGATGAAATACTTTCTAGTATTGCCACTTAAGGAAGCAGCAGCTACCAGTATCCTTTCTAGACGATGGCAGTATGTGTGGTCGTCCACTATGAATCTCGATCTGGATGCTAAATTTGAACTTGGTGAATATTTATTTCGCTTCATGGTAATGGAACCAGAACTAAAAGACCAAGAGCAGCATAGATACGTCAGTTGGGTAGAGAATGTGGTGGAACAGCATAGAGGTCCAACGATTGAACACTTCCGGGCTTGCTTTTATGTAGATTTCCGTTTTTCAAGTTTGCTCGACCGGCGGTTGGAAACACGGCCGGCGGGTGGAAAGTCGCGGTGACGTAAAGGCGGCGTTCAAGATTTTGGCAAAATTGAACAAGCGGAGGAAAAAGCTTGAGGTGGTGAGGACCTCCATGAGCGAGTTCGTGCAGTAGCTGGAGGCCGGTGCATCTGTGCGCATCGGGACCGAAGAGCAGGCTATGGCCGTCAGCCGCCTGAGGGAGTTTCTCAGCACATCGTCTCTGTGCGTTCTGGTTCTGGACGACGCCGACGTCGGAGTGTCCGGTACGGTAGCAGATGTGGCACGTGAGGCAGACTTCACACGCGTTAATATAGGGTATATTATTTAGTTAATTGATTCTGATTGTAGTTAATTAATTCTTGATTTTTGTTAATTGATTCTGATTTTAATTATTGTTAATTCTTGACACAGATTTATCCCCTGCTCCTCAGTGTCCCCTGCATAGGTGCTGCGTTAAAAGGTACTTGTTCTAAATAATACGTTCTTCAATTTGTGGTTGATATGAATCTTTGTTGTTGTTGCTTTTGCTGCAATGGATCTGTATATCTAAATTCCTAGCCTTGCCCCAACAGTTAGAGCTGGTGGCTCAGTGTCGCACAAGCACAACAAACAAAGTAAATTCTCCCGACTTACGCGTCCTAGTCTTTCTTACTAGTTATTATTAACTGCGTTATTAGTTGCAAATGTTCTTGTTGATACGTATCCCGGAAATTACAACCGGAGATGTTCCTTCTGCTGGCCGAGATGCGTTTGAGGATCTCGACCGCACAAGCACAAGCACAACAAATAAAGTCATCGTTACAGATTAGAAACAAATTTTAATATGTTTGGGTGTCACATTACATGTGTGAAACAGCTTTTTTGAGTTGTTTAAGTGGTTTTTGCCAATTGTTACAATTAGTTAATGGGTTAGTGCGCAGGGTCAGTGAGGAGAGAGTCAGAGAGGGGGGTGTATGGCAGGGTTTGGCTTTTCGGTTTTTCCCTCTGATTTAATAGGTTATGCACTGTTTGACAATAATTGTTAGTTGTTTTCCTTTTGCTTGGTTAGAACCATCATTCGATTTTTGGGTTTCATTGTCCTCATTTATGTGCTTCTTCAAAATTTTCTGGTGTTTGCTTCTCATTCCTCTGTTGGTTGATTTTTTTTTATTTTCTTCCCATTTCTTGGTTCTATCTAATTTTTGGGTTCTGGGATGATGCTTGCAGGTGAACTAGGTGCACGGTTTTTTGGGACGAGTTAAGAAGATCCACATGAAAACAACATAGAAGATAGAGAACTAGTATGCTGCTTTGTCTTTCTGTTGGATTTTTATGTTTATGTTCTGTTGCTAAGAGGATTTTAACATGTTCTTGAATATTAGCCATGTTGTTTGGATTGAATATGTGATTGAATATTGGAGAAGATACTATCTTGCTTGATTTCAATTAAAGACTACTAATTTAATCGGTTTATATAAAGTCTGTTTATGTTTAAGATGTATTTTGTTCGAATCTCTGAACTGAACAGTGCATCCCTTATATAAGGAGTAGTTAGGTAATTAAGCTTTCACACAGTAATTAGTGATGTTAACAATGAATAAAAACTGATCAGTCTCCTTCCTCTCAAATAAGTTTCTCAGTAGAAACCCTCCTCTCTGACAGACAAATACAAATGGAAGCAGCATCAATGGGTAGTTGTTGTGTTGCCCTAAGATAAAATTAGGTGTGCGTTTTGGAAATATATATATATATATATATATATATATATATATATATATATATATATATATGTGGACTTATATATATATATATTAGAGTGATGTTCACAGGTAACCCACCAGGCATGATACGGACCTAGCGGCATGATACGGACCTAGCGGTTATGGATGCATTGTTCAGTTCAAAGATTCGAACAAAATACATCTTAAACATAAACAGACTTTATATAAACCGATTAAATTAGTAGTCTTTAATTGAAATCAAGCAAGATGGTATCTTCTCCAATATTCAATCACATATTCAATCCAAACAACATGGCTAATATTCAAGAACATGTTAATAAAATCCTCTTAGCAGCAGAACATAAACATAAAAATCCAACAGAAAGACAAATCAACATACTAGTTCTCTATCATCAACATACTAGTTCTCTATCTTCTATGCTGTTTTCATGTGTATCTTCTTAACTCGTCCCAAAAAACCGTGCATCTAGTTCACCTGCAAGCATTATACCACAACCCAAAAATTAGATAGAACCAAGAAATGGGAAGAAAATAAAAAAAATCAACCAATAGAGGAATGAGAAGCAAACACCAGAAAATTTTGAAGAAGCACAGAAATGAGGACAATGAAACCCAAAAATCGAATGATGGTTCTAACCAAGCAAAAGGAAAACAACTAACAATTATTGTCAAACAGTGCGTAACTTATTGAATCAGAGGGAAAAGCCATACACCCCTCACTGACCTACGCACTAACCCATTAACTAATTGTAACAATTGGCAAAAACCACTTAAACAACTCAAAAAAGCAGTTTCACACATGTAACGTGACACCCAAACATATTAAAATTTGTTTCTAATCTGTAACGATGACTTTATTTGTTGTGCTTGTGCGGTTGAGATCCTCAAACGCACCTCGGCCAACAGAAGTAACATCTCCGGTTGTCATTTCCGGGATACGTATCAACAAGAACATTTGCAACTAATAACTAGTAAGAAAGACTAGGACACATAAGTCGGGAGAATTTACTTTGTTTGTTGTGCTTGCGCCACACTGAGCCACCAGCTCTAGCTGCTGGGGCAAGGCTAGGAATTTAGATATACAAATCCATTGCAGCAAAAGTAACAACAACAAATTGACAAAAGAAAAACACCAACTGATTCATATCAACCACAAATTGAAGAACGTATTATTTAGAACAAGTACCTTTTAACGCAGCACCTATGCAGGGGACACTGAGGAGCAGGGGATAAATCTGTGTCAAGAATTAACAATAATTAAAATCAGAATTAATTAACTACAATCAGAATCAATTAACTAAATTATATACCCTATATTAACGCGTGTGAAGCCTGCCACATCTGCTACTCTACCGGACACTCCGATGTTGGCGTCGTCCAGAACGCACAGAGACGATGTGCTGAGAAACTCCCTCGGGCGGCTGACGGCCATAGCCTGCTCTTCGGTCCCGATGCACCGGCCTCCAGCTACCGCACTCTGCTCTTCGGTCTCGATGCACCGGCCTCCAGCTACCGCACTAACTCGCTCATGGAGGTCCTCATCACCTCAAGCTTTTCCCTCCGCTTATTCAATTTCGCCAAAATCTTGAACGCCGCCTTTACGTCACCGCGACTTTCCACCTGCCGGTCGTGTTTCCTCGACGCCTCCCTCAGCTCCATAATCTCTGCTCCTATGATCCCTTCTCAGCTCCATAATCTCTGCTCCTATGATCCCTTCTCGATCAGCAAGATGCTGCAATTGACCGGCATCGGAGCTGTTCTTGGGATATCTGCTTATCACAACAGTTGGTTCCCATTTTTTGTTTCTCTTATACCACTGATCCTTCTTCTGCTTCTATAAATCCATCAGAGATTCCAAATCGACACGACTTTCCACGACAACCCGAACGACGCGATGAACCTTCTTCGCCTTTTCTGCGAAGCATTCTGTGGACTGCGAAATCTTCGACGCCAGCTTTTCGCACCAATCTTCCATGGCCAGGAAATCGGCCATCGAAACCATCACCGACGACGACATTTTTGGATTTGCAGGGAGAGAGATCAGGGACGTGGATCTGGATTTTTGGCGAAAGGCTTCCGATGAACTGGACCGCAGGGATTAAACAACTCAATCGCCTTCTAATCTTGGCCATCGCTTTACGCAACTCAAACGTCTTCTAATCCTGGCCGTCGTTTTTCGTCTTTTAATCCCTGCCGTCATTTTTCGGGATCAACTGTTTCACGCGGATGGCCAGCGTGGTGTTCCCGCGCGTTTTCTCTTCTCGTATTTATTTTATTTCCCTCTTTTTTTTCTTCTTCTTATTTAATTATCTATCTTTTTATCCAATCAAAGTCTATTTTTTTCACTCGTTCTTTTGTGTTTTCATTAGCTCTTTCTTTTGTGACTTAATTTTAGTTATTTATGTGTAACAAATTGCATTTTATTTTCTTTCTTCCTTTAATTTTACACATTGTTCGTATTTTCCCACCTTATTTTAAAATCTACTATTTATGTCGTTTATAACTTAGTTACACGAAAACAAAACATTTTTGAAAGAGCAAAAAATATACAAGTATTATCATGTTGTTGTAAGATAACGAACGAACACACTATCCTAATTAATTGACTAAACTCATGAGCTATAAGCACACCTCAAAGTACACTTTAGAATTGGCGGTATTGTGTACAGTCTTTCGTTAGCTTCAAGTACTCCATATTTGAAAACTCCGCCTGTATAAGTTTGTCTTACGTCACTAGCGGAGGACCCGTGGGGGCAATGCATGCTTCTGACCCCAACAAGATGCCTTTGTTACCACCATATTTTGGTATCTACCCCAAGGAATTCATACAAAGATGCTACAACTCGTGAAGAATATATGATGCGTAACTAAAGCCACTATAAATTTGTATTAATTAGAGTATCTGATATGTAACTACAATAAAATAAGCATGCATGTTTGGTTGATGTTTGGCTTAAAAAGAAAACTATGGAGCACTATAATTTTGTTTTCAATCAATGAGGTTGGGATTCGAATCTGAAACCTCTTTCAACATTAAACATTGGATGAAGAAGAATCGGAAGGTCTAAGATATATAGAAAATTAAATTTGAGATAAAAAAAAAATTATATCTATGTCAGATGTGCATATAGCCTAAAATATATGTGAAGAACCAGTATTTGAGAACTTCTTTGTCACGTCCCCATTGCTACAAAATCATGACTCCACCGCTGCTTACGTTGCGGGTCCCAAGCCCGGATAAGGAGGAGTGGGAATGCGTTAGCTAGTCAACAGTCGGCACTTTGTTCTTCACGTCGAATGCCTGTGATATAATTATTTGTCAATTAATTCCCAAAATTGGAAGAAAAAAAAAAACTTCAGTTTGTTCACATTATTTGGGAGAAAAGAGTACAAATTCAAAGGCATAATCTTGTTCAAAATATACCAATAAAATGTTGATATTTTTTTTGTTCCTTGTAATGAACGGATTGGGAGCAGCATATGTTTATGACAAATTTTGTAGTAGCAGCATTGGAAAGAAAGGCAGCATCAAGGAAATAGGTGAATCCGACGACATTACTTTAGTCTAAAGAAAGCATTGCAATTGGCACCGTCCAAATGAACAGCGTTTGTACCTGGATTTTAGTTTAATTACAGCTATGCCATTGCTTTGATGAGTGGGCTTTGTGGAAGGTATGGGTTCGGGCTGGGGTTTGTCTTTTGGGTTTGGGCGAATGGGCTTCGGGTTTGGGCTGTGGCTGGGTTTGTTTTGGTTGGTTTCGGTTGGTATGGAGTGAGGTGGATGCGGTGACTCGTCCACAGAGCCTCTGCGGCTTGCAGAATGGCAGAGAGAAGAGGAGAGATGGAAGAGTCGTGGGTGAGAGGAGATGAGAGAGGGAGAGTCCTGCTTTGCAAACGGGATGGGAGGAAAGACGGAGGGGTAGGGGTGCCCAAAAGTTTGGTTTTGTTTGTTGTCGACAACGGGTGCGCAGAGAGACGGCGAGGCAGGGAGGGAGGGCTAGGGGTAGGGTTCCTTCGCGCACACACACCCAGACACTTCCACAACTGACCACCCCACCTCCATTTCAGCTCAGCTGAATTCCGGCCGTTCAAATCAACCAGTTTTCCGACCCTTGAATGTCTTCAGGTACTTTTCTGTTTCTTTTGGTTCCTTCTTTTGTTGCTTAAATTCATGTGATTCTGGAAAAATAAAGTGAAAAAGATGCAACTTTTTTATGGTGAATGTGATTAAAGTCTTGAATATTAGCCATGTAGTTTGAATTGGATATGTGGTTTATTGAATTGGAGTTTGGATATGTGCTAATTTGAATTGAAGCTCCCGTATATGGTTTTCTCTCTTCCCTCACAAAGTTAAACAAAAAGGTTGCGTCTGTAAACATCATTCTAATATATATATATATATATATATATATATATATATATATATATATATGGACTTATTTAACGAGTTGTTAGGTAATTAAGCTTCACACAGTAATTAGTGATGTTAACAACAACAACAACAACAACAAAGCCTTTTCCCACTAAGTGGGGTCGGCTATATGAATCCTAGAACGCCATTGCGCTCGGTTTTGTGTCATGTTCTCCGTTAGATCCAAGTAATCAAGTCTTTTCTTAGGGTCTCTTCCAAAGTTTTCCTAGGTCTTCCTCTACCCCTTCGGCCCTGAACTTCTGTCCCGTAGTCACATTTTCGAACCGGAGCGTCAGTAGGCCTTCTTTGCACATGTCCAAACCACCGGAACCGATTTTCTCTCATATTTCCTTCAATTTTGGCTACTCCTACTTTACCTTGGATATCCTCATTCCCAATCTTATCCTTTCTCGTGTGCCCATACATCCCACGAAGCATCCTCATATCCGCTACACCCATTTTGTGTACGTGTTGATGCTTCACCGCCCAACATTCTGTGCCATACAACATCGTTGGCCTTATTGCCGTCCTATAAAATTTTCCCTTGAGCTTCAGTGGCCTACGACGATCACACAACACGCCGGATACACTCTTACACTTCATCCATCCAGCTTGTATTCTATGGTTGAGATCTCCATCTAATTCTCCGTTCTCTTGCAAGATAGATCCTAGGTAGCGAAAACAGTCACTTTTTGTGATCTTCGCCATATTGCTCCGGTCATTAGTGTGGATAAGTATATAAATGGATAGAGATAGGAAAGCAAACACAAGATGTACGTGGTTCACCCAGATTGGCTACGTCCACGGAATAGAGGAGTTCTCATTAATTGTGAAAGGTTTACACAAGTACATAGGTTCAAGCTCTCCTTTAGGGAGTACAAATGAATGATTTAGTACAAATGACATTAGGAAATATTGTGGGAGAATGATCTCGTAACCACGAAACTTCTAAGTACCGGAGTGTGGTATCGTCTTGACTTTCCTTATCTGTCTCATAGGTAGATGTGGAATCTTCTCTGGAAGTACTCTTCCTCCATCCAGGGGTGGTATCTGTAACAGGTGGAGATGCACAAGGTAATGTATCAATGTCACTTGAAGCTTACTTGTAGTTTCAGGCTTGGTCAAGCGCGATACAAACCATGTAGTAGGAGTCCCCTAAGTCGCCGAGCTAGGGGATCTGCTGAAAGAGGTAATAGACAAGGTAAGCAATCAAAGCTCCGGCTGATTGTTCACATTCTCCCTATCTTGCAGGCAGCATGAAGGATAAAGAGAAGAAAAATGAGAAGAGATGATATGGGATACTTTTGCTTTTGAAGAAGTAACTTTCCACAGGCTTATTCTTGAACTGGGCTGGAGGGTTTTCTGGTTTCCTCCAAAGTATAAGGCCGACTGAAGAATTTGAGGGTCAAAACAAGTCCATCAAATCTAGAGTACGTTCGACCCTGCTGATATGGGATACTTTTGCTTTTGACAGAGTAGTGGATGTATCGGCACGTGTGCTGTTACGCTTGTCTCCACATGCTTCCTTGTATCCTTCTCACTTGCCCTATCTGTTCCTCAAGCAGATGCGGTATCTTCCCTGGAAGCATAAGATGTTGAAGATGAGTACTCGAGAGCAATGCCAGGGTAGGGGGTTCCAGGCAGTCAGTTCCTGGCTGGAAGCTTGATTCCAAGTGCTGACTGATTGCTCTCTTTCTCCTTGTCTTGCAGGTAAGAACAAGGCCAAAGGAAAAGACAGGGAAAAAGCATGATATGGGATACTCTTGCTTTTAACCCTGATGATATGAGATATTCTTGCTCTAGTATAGCTTGTTTACAGAGGTATTATCGGGGGGAAAGAAAGCTGAATATTTCGAAAGGCTTCGTTGGGAGTGCCCTCTCAGATAAGAGGAAGGGTTGAGCATTTTTGCAGGTCTGCCTGTCCGTTGGGGATGGAGGTCGACATATATAGGAGTCTCCCTAACATCAAGTAATAATGTTATTCCTTTACCCTGCTTGGTCATAGCACGGTAGTGGGAGCTGCCAGCTTCACAAGTTTTAACTCTGTCAGAGCACTTTGAAAAAATGGTCTGTGGTATCTGGAAAGCTGATGTTGCGTGTGAAGATTACAGACAAGCTTTATCCAAGGAGATCCGGCTCTTGAAGTTGGGAAAGTGGTGCCTCTTCGGTTTTCGAACAAGCAATCATGTCGGGGATCTGGCTCTCGAGATTCGGAGAACGATGCCTCTTCGATTTTTGAGAAAGCAATCATGCTGGGGGTGTGGCTCTCGAGATTCGGAGAGCGGTGTCTTCGATTTTTGAGAAAGTAATCATGTTGGGAGTCTGGCTCTCGAGATTCGGAGGGCGGTGCCTCTTCGATTTTGGAGCAAGCAATCTTGTTGGGAGTGTTTTCTCGAATATGAGTAAAGGTTGGGCATGTTTGCTAGTCTACCTTGCCACGAAGCACAGAGGTTGACACACAGGGACTTTCCAATTATCCAGCAGTGGTACTGTTTCTTTACCCTCTCTTCGATTTTTGAGAAAGTAATCATGTTAGGAGTCTGGCTCTCGAGATTCGGAGGGCGATGCCTCTTCGATTTTGGAGCAAGCAATCTTGTTAGGGGTGTTTTCTCGAATGTGAGTAAAGGTTGGGCATGTTTGCTAGTCTACCTTGCCACGAAGCACAGAGGTTGACACACAGGGACTTTCAAATTATCCAGCAGTGGTACTGTTCCTTTACCCTCTCTTCGATTTTTGAGAAAGTAATCATGTTGGGAGTCTGGCTCTCGAGATTCGGAGGGCGATGCCTCTTCGATTTTGGGGCAAGCAATCTTGTTGGGAGTGTTTTCTCGAATGTGAGTAAAGGTTGGGCATGTTTGCTAGTCTACCTTGCCATGAAGCACAGAGGTTGACACACCGAGACTTTCCAATTATCTAGCAGTGGTACTGTTCCTTTACCCTTGTGGGTAATAATATGGTAGCTAGGCCTTCAAAATTTATGTGTCTAAACTTTGTTAGTGTTGTTTCTTTGCTATTCTTTTACCCTTCTTGGTCAGAGCGATGTAGTGAGAGTTGCAAGCTTCACGTGTCTCGACTTTGTCAGAGAACTTTGGCAAAGTTATATGTGGTACCCATGAGCTACTGTTGCGTGTGGGAAGTGGGTGATTGAACAGTACGATTCATGTGCTTTCTACTTCGCCAGAAATCTTCGACAGAATGCCCATAATTTCCGCAAAGCTGAGTGTGCGTGTGACAGGTGCTGACAAGGCTGGAAAAGTAGTCTCAACTTTGTCAGAGAACTTTGGCAAAGTTATATGTGGTACCCATGAGCTACTGTTGCGTGTGGGAAGTGGATGATTGAACAGTACGATTCATGTGCTTTCTACTTCGCCAGAAATCTTCGACAGAATGCCCATAATTTCCGCAAAGCTGAATGTGCGTGTGACAGGTGCTGACAAGGCTGGAAAAGTTGGTGCCTCTTCGATTTCTGAGATCGGCCCTCGTGGTCTCTGAGCAGCCCAGCTTTTGAGAAAGCAAACCTCTTCGATTTCTGAGATCGGCCCTCGTGGTCTCTAGGCAGCCCAGCTTTTGAGAAAGCAAACCTCTTCGATTTCTGAGATCGACCTTCGTGGTCTTTGAGCAGTCCAGCTTTTGAGAAAGCAAACGCCTCTTCGATTTCTGAGATCGACCCTTGTGGTCTCTGAGCAGCCCAGCTTTTGAGAAAGCAAACGCCTCTTCGATTTCTGAAGCTTCGTCGAGTGCAGATTTTTATAGAGGCTGACATTAAGTTCCAAAGCACACTTGAATATCCACCAGTAGAAGCTCCATTCTTGCACTTCTAAGATCTTGATTTGTCCGACCTCTTCTCTCTTCTACACCTTTGAAAATGTCTGGCCCCTCCGACCGTCGTTTTGACTTGAACCTTGTTGAAGAGGCAGCCTCGCCTTCTCCAGACAACATATGGCGCCCATCCTTCGTCTCCCCTACTGGTCCTCTTACCGTTGAGGATTCCGTGATGAAGAATGATATGACCGCTGCGGTAGTGGCCAGGAACCTTCTCACTCCCAAAGATAACAGACTACTTTCCAAACGGTCTGATGAGTTGGCTGTTAAGGATTCTCTGGCTCTTAGTGTTCAGTGTGCAGGTTCTGTGTCTAATATGGCCCAACGCCTATTTGCTCGAACCCGCCAAGTTGAATCATTGGCGGCTGAAGTGATGAGTCTCAAACAGGAGATTAGAGGGCTCAAGCATGAGAATAAACAGTTGCATCGGCTCGCACATGACTATGCTACAAACATGAAGAGGAAGCTTGACCAAATGAAGGAATCTGATGGTCAGGTTTTACTTGATCATCAAAGATTTGTGGGTTTGTTCCAAAGGCATTTATTGCCTTCGTCTTCTGGGGCTGTGCCGCATAATGAAGCTCCAAATGATCAACCTCTGATGCCTCCTCCTTCTAGGGTTCTGTCCAGTACTGAGGCTCCGAATGATCCCCCTCCGGTGCCTTCTCTTTCTGGGGCTCTACCGACTGCCGAGACTTCTCCTAAGCAACCTTTGTGAAGGCTTCCTCTTGTTTGTTTATTTTGACTTAAGTATATGTACATATTTGTAATTTATCGGGGATATCAATAAATAAGCTTTCCTTCATTTCAACGTATTGTGTTAAATCACCAAAGCCTTCTTCGCTAAGTTCTTTGAATTTTCTTTTGTTGAAGCTTGTATGTTGGAGCTTTGTGAGTGGAGCATGTAGGTTGAGGTAGTGTTCCCTTAATTTCCCGAGCGAGGACAACTTCTCGGTTGGAGACTTGGAAAATCCAAGTCACTGAGTGGGATCGGCTATATGAATCTTAGAACGCCATTGTGTTCTGTCCTGTGTCATGTCCTCCGTTAGATCCAAGTACTCTAAGTCTTTTCTTAGGGTCTCTCTCAAAGTTTTCCTGGGTCTTCCTCTACCCCTTCGGCCCTGAACCTCTGTCCCATAGTCGCATCTTCTAATCGGAGCGTCAGTAGGCCTTCTTTGCACATGTCCAAACCACCGTAACCGATTTTCTCTCATCTTTCCTTCAATTTCGGCTACTCCTACTTTACCCCGAATATCCTAATTAGTGATGTTAACAATGAATAAAAACTGATCAGTCTCCTTCCTCTCAAACAAGTTTCTCAGTAGAAACCCTCCTCTCTCACACACAAATACAAATGGAAGCAGCATCATTATTGTGTTGCCCTAAGATAAAATTAGGTGTGTGTTTTGGAAATAAAAGGAATTCGTTCATTCCATATGTTGTTGGATTTTGGTTTGGTTTTTATGATTTGTAAGTAGTCGCGATCTTGCTGTGAATCATACTTCATGCGGCTCATGAGAATCCATTTAGAATTGAGAAAAGATTAGCACATTGGAATGTTTTGTATTTAGAAGTAAACTGATTGTTGATTGCCCAAAGCCAAAATGCTACCATTAGTTATGGCGCAGTCGCCAATGGAGGGGACAGGGTCAAGGTTTCTGCCAAAGACGACGACCTTTTTGATGCGAGCGAGGAGCCGCCCCGCCGAAAATTCAAATACATTCCGGTAATTTTGCTCCAATTTTACTTGTTTGATTGATTTTGTGATTGGAATCTAATTGATGTTCTGGGTTGTATGATTTTTGTACTTTTTTAATGAAAGCTTTGTGGGGTTTTTTTGTATTGAGTTGATGGTGTGTTTTGGGTTAATAGTAATTTAGGGTTTAGTTTTAGAGATCTTGGAGAAGGAAGTGTTTGACACATTGGAAATTATGGGTTTATACTTCTTTTTAGTTTCTTTGTGGACTGAGTGGAATGAGGATCTCGTGATTTGCATAGTCCTCTAGTCGAAAAATGAATATTTGAAATTGAGTTATGAGTTATCTTTGTTTGTCATGTTGATGTTTAGATAGAGTTGATGTTGATGTTTAGATAGAGTTGTTGTTGGATTTTGGTTTGGTTTTTATGATTTGTAAGTAGTCGCGATCCTGCTATGAATCATACTTCATGCGGCTCATGAGAATCCATTTAGAATCGAGAAAAGATTAGCAAATTGGAATGTTTTGTATTTAGAAGTAAACTGATTGTTGATTGCCCAAAGCCAAAACGCTACCATTAGTTATGGCGCAGTCGCCAATGGAGGGGACAGGGTCAAGGTTTTTGCCAAGGACGACGGCCTTTTTGATGCGAGCGAGGAGCCGCCCCGCCGAAAATTCAAATACATTCCGGTAATTTTGCTCCAATTTTACTTGTTTGATTGATTTTGTGATTGGAATCTAATTGATGTTCTGGGTTGTTTGATTTTTGTACTTTTTTAATGAAAGCTTTGTGGGGTTTTTTGTATTGAGTTAATGGTGTGTTTTGGGTTAATAGTAATTTAGGGTTTAGTTTCAGAGATCTTGGAGAATGAGGTGTTTGACACATTGGAAATTATGGGTTTATGCTTCTTTTTAGTTTCTTTGTGGACTGAGTGGAGTGAGGATCTCGTGATTTGCATAGTCCTTGAGTCGAAAAATGAATATTTGAAATTGAGTTATGAGTTATCTTTGTTTGTCATGTTGATGTTTAGATAGAGTTGATGTTGATGTTTAGATAGAGTTGTTGTTGGATTTTGGTTTGGTTTTTATGATTTGTAAGTAGTCGCGATCCTGCTGTGAATCATACTTCATGCGGCTCATGAGAATCCATTTAGAATCAAGAAAAGATTAGCACATTGGAATGTTTTGTATTTAGAAGTAAACTGATTGTTGATTGCCCAAAGCCAAAACGCTACCATTAGTTATGGCGCAGTCGCCAATGGAGGGGACAGGGTCAAGGTTTCTGCCAAGGACGACGGCCTTTTTGATGCGAGCGAGGAGCTGCCCCACCGAAAATTCAAATACATTCCGGTAATTTTGCTCCAATTTTAATTGTTTGATTGATTTTGTGATTGAAATCTGATTGATGTTCTGGGTTGTTTGATTTTTGTACTTTTTTAATGAAAGCTTTGTGGGGTTTTTTGTATTGAGTTGATGGTGTGTTTTGGGTTAATAGTAATTTAGGGTTTAGTTTCAGAGATCTTGGAGAAGGAGGTGTTTGACACATTGGAAATTATGGGTTTATGCTTCTTTTTAGTTTCTTTGTGGACTGAGTGGAGTGAGGATCTCGTGATTTGCATAGTCCTCGAGTCGAAAAATGAATATTTGAAATTGGGTTATGAGTTATCTTTCTTTGTCATGTTGATGTTTAGATAGAGTTGTTGTTGGATTTTGGTTTGGTTTTATGATTTGTAAGTAGTCGCGATCATGTTGTGAATCATACTTCATGCGGCTCATGAGAATCCATTTAAAATCGAGAAAATATTAGCACATTGGAATGTTTTGTATTTAGAAGTAAACTGATTGTTGATTGGTTAATCATACTTAATGCAGCTCCCATTAAACCGAACTTTGTTGTTGCAGTGAAGATTCAGTACTTTGAGAAAACATGGGATGTTCGAGGTTGTAGTGATTACAAAATTTAGCAAGAGTGATATATTACTTTGTTGCCTGTTTTTGTTTTGTGGTTCCTTTTGGTATTTCTCTAAACCTTATTCTATTGGAAAGAGTTTCCAACTATTCATCCATAACGCTGGTTCTGGATGACGCCCACGTTGGAGTGTCCGGTATGGTAGTAGATGTAGGCTTCACACACGTTAATCTCGGGTATATAATTTAGTTAATAGATTCTTGATTTTAGTTAATTGATCCTGATTATAGTTAATTGATTCTTGATTTTAATTATTGACTCATGTTAATTCTTGACACAGATTTATCCCCTGCTCCTCTGTGTCCCCTCCTCTTCTTCCTGCTACGTAAAAGGTACTTGTTCTAAACTTAGTGGAAGATAATGACAATACGTTCTTCAATTGCCTATGTATGTATGTATGTTTGTGGTTGATATGAATTTCAATTCGTGTTTTTCTTTTTTGCTTCATAAACCTGTTTGGAACAAGAAATCATAATTTGGCTACAGTGGGAATTTTTCTTTTTTACGGATTTGAACCGTTTAATTCATGGATTTTGATTTGGTTTTTGCACCCAATTTGTTTGTTTCTTTGAATGCTTTTGAATCTGGCCAAGAAAATGTAGGTTCGCTACTTTGCCTAAATGTTCACAGGAATTGCTTGAAATTTTTGCACCAAATACAGTTTAGTCCAATTTGTTTTGTACTCCAACACTATCTTAAATGCCTGCAGTATTTCTGGCTAGGGTTGTAGTTCATTGGTTCATGAATTGAAATTTTCAGATTCGGAAGGTAGATGTTTTAGTGATCCGAATCTCTCTGAGGATAAGTGCAAATAATAATCAGCTGTAAAAACTCGTAGCCTAGAATATGTTGTTTCTGTTGTTAATTTGTTGTTGTTGCTTTGCTGCTTAAGATGGGCATTGGATCTGCTTAAGATGAGCTAGTGGCTAGGAATCTAGATATACAGATCCAATGCTCATCTTAAGCAGCAAAGCAACAACAAATTAACAACATAAACAACATATTCTAGGCTACGAGTTTCTACAGCTACTTATTATTTGCACTTCTTCTCAAAGAGATTCCGATCACCAAAACATCTACCTTTTGATCTGCAAATTTCAATTCATAAACCATTGAATTACAAAACTAGCCAGAAATACTGTAAGCATTTAAGATATTGTATTCACGTGCTGGAGTACAAAACAAATTGGAGTAAACTGTATTTGGTGCAAAATTTCCAAGCAATTCCTATGAACATTTAGGCAAAGTAGCGAACCTACATTTTCTTGGCCAGATTCAAAAGCATTCAAAGAAACAAACAAATTGGGTGCAAAAACCAAATCAAAATCCATGAATTAAACGGTTCAAATCCGTAAAAAAGAAAAATTCCCACTGTAGCCAAATTATGATTTCTTGTTCCAAACAGGTTTATGAAGCAAAAAAGAAAAACACGAATTGAAATTCATATCAACCACATACATACATACATAGGCAATTGAAGAACGTATTGTCATTATCTTCCACTAAGTTTAGAACAAGTACCTTTTACGTAGCACCTATGCAGGAAGAAGAGCAGGGGACACAGAAGAGCAGGGGATAAATCTGTGTCAATAATTAAAATCAAGAATCAATTAACTATAATCAGAATCAATTAACTAAAATCAAGAATCAATTAACTAAATTATATACCCGAGATTAACGTGTGTGAAACCTACATCTACTACCATACCTGACACTCCGACGTGGGCGTCATCCAGAACCAGCGCTATGGATGAATAGTTGGAAACTCTTTCCAATAGAATAAGGTTAAGAGAAATTGGAGTACAAAACAAATTGGAGTAAACTGTATTTGGTGCAAAAATTTCAAGCAATTCCTGTGAACATTTAGGCAAAGTAGCGAACCCACATTTTATTGGCCAGATTCAAAAGCATTCAAAGAAACAAACAAATTGGGTGCAAAATCCATGAATTAAACGGTTCAAATTCGTACAAAAGAAAAATTCCCACTGGAGCAAAATTCTGATTTCTTGCTCCAAACAGGTTTATGAAACAAAAAAAAGAGAAACACAAACTGAAATTCATATCAAACATACATACATGGAATTGAAGAACGCATTGTCATTATCTTCCAACTAAGTTTAGAAGAAGTACTTTTTACGCAGCACCTATGCAGGAAGAAGAGCAGGGGACATTGAGGGTCTCGACCGCGGCTAAGAGCAACTCCACCCTTAGAGCCCTCCCCCTGGCAATCCACCTTATTGAACAGTAACTGCCTTTAATGAATAGTAACTGCCATTAATGAACAGTAATTACCTTTTGCATCTCCACCCTTAGAGCCTTCCCCCTTGTAATAGGTAATAAAATTTTAGTTTTTTTTTGTTTGTTAAATAATACAAAATAAAAAAAAATGGAAATGGGGCTGCAGGCCCTCGGGCTGACACAAAAAAAATAAAAAAATGCCTGGCCCTCGGGCTGCAGGCCTGTCAATTCCCCACCCCCCTTGTGCTTGGGCTCCCACCCTCACTCGGGCTCTCCAAGGCTGGAGGGTTATCCACCGGGCCTCAGGCCCTTTTCTCTCCCCTGTCCCCCAAGCACTGTCCAAGGCTGGACTTGCTCTAATAGTAATAACTGAGGATGCGGTATCATGGACAGCTGTGATATTGCCTACTCAATCCACGGATATGGTCACCATGCGCTGCAAGTCTTTGCGCACGGATATTGGATTGTAATCCACGGATATGATCATATTGCTTTTGTTCGAGTCTTTATCTGCTTCTATGCGGGTAAAAGGCTTTTCAATTCCAAATGCACAACACTATTACCTTCCTTACTAGCTTGTCATTTGAGAATTGAAAATTGTTACCAAACCCGCTAGTTAGACCAACTCTAATTATTGGACTGAAAAAAACGGCTATGGATAAACTTATTTTTGTGCTAAATTTATCTCATAAAATGAGTGAAGGATATTTGCCGAAACTTCAATTGTTACTTGTAGAAAAACCAACGACTATGTTTTTTTTTTCTTTTAACAAACAATATTATTTACACTCAGGGTTGATCCTAAGATTTTAGAGGTCTTGTACAAGATCCAAACGGGAGCCCTTACATGGCCTAAAATTTTGGTTGCTATATTTTCTTTTATACTTTTTATTTTTTATTTGTACAAATTGATATAACGCACAAGAAAATAAATAAAAATGAAACATTGTGTGATGCGTTTGTGTATCCATCTGCATCCCTTATGTTTTTGGGTTCGAAACTCCTTACTTTTTAATAGAAAAAGCATGGTATGATGGATATGTACTTATCATATCACCGTTGAAATATTACAATTGGAATCATTCTTGCTCTTTATTATCATCAAGAGTTCATCTCAAGAAAAAATTATGTGTTAAAAAAATCATTGACATATGGAATGCAAAATGGTTTTCAAATAAAATGAAAATTAGATGACCATCAAATAGTGACTAGAAAATAAATGGTTAAATAATATCATATAAGAAAAGAAAATGAGGCTTTTAATGATTATATCTTCAAACTTCTAAAATTTTAATTTGATATTCCTAATTATAGATTTATTAGCAAAAGTTATCTTTTATAATGAAAGAAAATAACTACATATATTTAAAACAAGAAAACAATAGTGTAGCTAAAAAACCCCATGGTAGGTAATCGTGCGGCACACTCTGTGACATCTTTTGCATTAAAAAATAGAGGGAAGTATATTTGGGCCTTTATTAGTCCTCAATTCTTGTTTAATACTCTTGCTGATGATGTAAATGTATCCATTTGTATCTAATAATATCTATCTACCTTTGGAGAAAAAAAAATCTCAAAACATGCCCAATATGAAATAAACACAGTTGAAAAAAAAATTCATAATTAAAAATAAATGTATCCGTTTGTATTTAATAATTGTAACATCCCACATCGTCCAGGGGAGTGAATCATGTAAGCCTTATATGTATATTCCCATCTCTACCTAATACGAGGCCTTTTGGGAGCTCACTGGCTTCGGGTTCCATCGAAACTCCGAAGTTAAGCGAGTTCGCGCGAGATCAATCCCATGATGGGTGATCCACTGAGAAGTTCTCGTGTGAGTTCCCAAAAACAAAACCGTGAGGGCGTGGTCGGGGCCGAAAGCGGACAATATCGTGCTACGGTGGAGTCGAGCCCAGGATGTGACAATAATACTTATCTAGCTTTGGATAAGAAAAAAAACCCAAAAAATGCCCAATATGAAATAAGCACAACTGAAAAAATTTCATAATTAAAAATATACGCAAGGCACGGACTTGGAGTCGAGCCCAGGATATGACAATAATACTTATCTAGCTTTGGAGAAAAAAAAAACCCTAGAAAATGCCCAATATGAAATAAGCACAGCTGAAAAAAAATTTCATAATTAAAAATATACGCAAGGCACGGATTTGAACCCGTGCACAAGTAGATAGCAAAAACAACACTTGCCAAATTGGCTATGACAACTTTGTTTAATATGCTCACGTTTATAATATATATCTAGTATATTACAAAGGTTATTAAATTTAGGGGGCCCCCAAAAAACAGGAGCCTGTGCGGTCGCACTCCTCGCACCCCTTCAAGGCAGGCCCTGTTTACACTAAAATGGTGTGAGAGTGGGTTAAACCTCATAATGCGTTAGCAATAATGTGATTCAAAATCGTCTTTGACAAGAATTAAACTTAAGGCCATTCACTTGCCAATAAAGAGAAATATTATTAGATCGTAGTAAATAGAGTCTAGCTCTACTTGACGATTCCTTAGGTTTCCAAAAAGAGTAGGATTTTCTCCCCTATTTTTTTCCCTCCCCTCCTAATTGAACGGTTACGGTTAAGCCACATCAACATCTTAGATTAATTTTTTATAGCAAGAAAAAAACAAAATATGAGAATATGAGAGGATGTGATGAAAAGAGGAGGGAAAAGAATCCTAATCCTTCAAAAAATTGGTGAATCAGAAAGAAAAGGTCTCAATGTAGTAAGAATCCGCGTAGACGGCCCTGATTTAGCATCACAATAGTAAAAATGCATGACCACCACCCAATCCCACCCAGACACGGAAACCATACACATGAATCAAGAACGCACCCCACCCAAATCTAGAGAGAGAAAGTCTTTGTTTTAGAGAGAGAAAGCAAAGAAACAAAGAATCATACAGCAATTCTTAAAATTCTTTTATTTTATTTTATTTAATTTTAACGACGGATCGGACGCCTAACGACTCGCCAACGCAGAATCGGAGATCCATCAGCAAGATGGAGGGAGTTGGGGCCCGACTCGGGCGGACTTCGACCCGGCACGGACCGGCCACGGTGTTCACTGGGCCGGTAAGGAAGTGGAAGAAGAAGTGGGTCCACGTAGCTCCTCCCTCCAACCACAACACCTCCACCCATCACTCTCACCAGATTAACGGTTCCTCTAACGGTATTAACGGCTCCCATCTCTTGCTTTACAAGTGGACCCCAATTGCCCAAAGCCAAAACGCTACCATTAGTAATGGTGCAGTCGCCAATGGAGGGGACAGGGACAAGGTTTCTGCCAAGGACGACGGCCTTTTGGCTGCGAGCGATGAGCCGCCCCGCCGAAAATTCAAATACATTCCGGTAAATTTACCCCAATTTTGCTTGTTTGATTGATTTTTTGTGATTGGAATCTGATTGATGTTCTGGGTTGTTTGATTTTTGTACTTTTTTTAATGAAAGCTTTGTGGGGTTTTTTGTATTGAGTTGATAGTGTGTTTTGGGTTAATAGTAATTTAGGCTTTAGTTTCAGAGATCTTGGGGAAGGAGGTGCATAATGCGTGCAGCAAGTCCTCGAGTCGAAAAACGAATATTTGAAATTGAGTTATGAGTTATCTTTGTTTGTCATGTTGATGTTTAGATAGAATTGTTGTTGGATTTTGGTTTGGTTTTTATGATTTGTAAGCAGTCGCGATCCTAATGTAAACCTACTTCATGCGGCTCATGAGAACCCATTTAGAATCGAGAAAAGATTAGAACATTGGAATGTTTTGTATTTAGGAGTAAACTGATTGTTGATTGGTTAATCATACTTAATGCAGCTCCCGTTAAACCGAACTTTGTTGTTGTAGTGAAGATTCAGTACTTTGAGAAAACATGGGATGTTCGAGGTTGTAGTGATTACAAAATTCATCAAGAGTTCTCACAAAGTTGATATAGAATCTTGGTAATCAAGAGTTGGTTTTTGGTGGTTATGTTGACATTTTCCTCTAGACAGTGATGTACTACTTTGTTACCGGTTTTTGTTTTGTGGTTCCTTTTGGTGTTTCTCTGAACCTTATTCTATTGGAAAGAGTTTCCAGCTATTCATCGATAGTGCCAACTGGCAAGTATGTAGTGACGAAACTTGGTAAATGCAGCTATGAAGTTTTGAATATTTACAAGTATGTTGCGATGGAACAATGCGATAGACAAGTTTTGAATATTTACAAGTACCTATTTATACATTGTGTTATGTTAAGATTTGGGGTTTATATGTGCAAATAAGCTAGATTCAGTGAAAAAGATTGAACTCTGAAGACCTGTCTGGTTTGTCCGGCCATCTCTTGTTTTCCTAAAACCTGCATTAGTGCATGCTTGACTGAATCAAGCATCATCCGAGTGATATTGGGTGTGTCATAAGTATAACATCATGTCGCCAATTTCCAACTTGGAGAAACATTACCAATTTCATAAAGTGAGCTGGCTCTAGAAATCTTATTCTTATGGTGGATGGCTGGAGGGAATACAGATGCATGGTTTGCTTACACTGGATAGTTAGGAAAATAGTTACACCGGGAACTGCCTTTTAGTTATTTAAACGCCTAACTTCTACCCCAGTGAAGTAGTCAAATTTGAGTTTGAGATATTGGGAATAGTTATTTTTACTGGTGCGTATAGAGTGTATAACATTTGAAAACAGTGTAGAGGTTCTCTATGATTGTTCACTTTCTTATTGGATTATGGGTAGGATGGCTCTAAGATAATAATGATATTGAGTTCATTTTGATTTAAGTTGGGTAGGATCGTTAGACAGGTTTCCATCATAACATTGCCAGACAGGTTTCCATGATTGGAATGGGGTTAATTGTGTAGGATTTTATTTGATTTTGGTGGGGGGTTTTCTGTTGAATGATAATTTTATCCTTTTGACAAAGCAGATTGCTTTACTAGAAGAACAGCAAAATGAGGCTGCAGAGCAGGTTGAAGATGACGGCAACTCTATCGATGATGAGCCAGTTGAAACACAGGCAACCCCAAAGAATGATGGTTTAGATGAAAAACCTGACATTAATGACGTTCCTATGGAAGAAAATCAGGTGAAACGTTTATGCCTTTTTATGCTTGCGTTCTTTTCCACCATTTCTTTTTTTGGGTTCGTGTAGCATTACTTTCTATGGTGTAGACACATGCTTATCATATGCGTTAGTGTGTGTGGGAACCATAAATTGGCTGTACTTTTCTGTTGGAGGTATTTAATTTACGCCTTTCTCTGTTAAGAAATTGTGGAAATCATATTGGTACTTGAATTCTAATGGTAAATCAAAAGAGGTTTGGTTTCATTTTTTTTATTAACAGTTGCTTGTTTTTTTTTGTTTCATTCGCAGGAGAGTAATCAGGTAGTATGCCAAGATCTGAATTTAAGTTTGGGCTTGAATGGGCATGAAAACGATAACGATTCTGGTCTGAAAGCTTAACAAACCAGAAATGGTTAGTTGCAGCGACTTGGTTCAAGCATTAAGCGAGCCCATATTGGACGTCTTCGAAAACTGGCACTCATAACCTTGCAAGGAGCAGCTAATTGTTGGTGACGAATTCGGAATTCAGTTTTCCCTTTTGGCTTTATAATTTACCTACGGCCATATAGGGCAAGTGAGTTTCAGTGGCATTCGCGTGTACTGTTAGTCTTCATTGTTTAGCTGATTGCAAATTATACCCATTCGGTATAAGATGCAAAACTTACATACTTAAGCATTAAAATCATTGAATTTTTTCAGCCGGCCATTTTTGTCTACTTCTGAGATGGGACATGTACTTCGAAATTTTACTGAGGTTGTAAACTTTTGAACTCTTAAACATTTATGAAGTTTTAGTTCTTCATTACAATTTGATTAGGCCGATTATCGTTGCGAATCCATCGAGATGTAGCACGGGTCGGAAATGTTGTAGTTTCATCATGCTTGATCATTCCAATTATACAGATATGTCAGTAGTTAACTTTCCAGAAATTATGTGAGATTGGTCACTTTCATCCACTACCGTCTTCCTTCTGACCGGAAAATACTGCACTACTCTCTTCGTATATGGGAGCAGGCTGCAGCCCGCCGACTGTGCGTGAGTGAACAACAGAACCAGGGAAATTGGGGGAGGAGGGATTACGAAATATGAACTGCCCAGATTTAGATACATGCACTGCAAATCAAAATAATATAGCAGCGACTTGGAGATCAAATTTATTAGCGAATTTGGGATTTTTAACTGTTCAACTGCCCGCTAATTTTTTTCAGTTGCAAACTGAATCAAACAGAGAAGTACAAACTACAAACTATCCGTCACCACATCAAACTCGACTATCCAGATCCCTCCAAGAAGGAAGCAACATGAAATCAAATTGAAAAGAAACGGAAGGGAAGGAGGCGACATGAACTTTGGCACCCATGACAAGATGTGGTTGGTACAATTTTCGCCATCATTCTTCAGCAACTGCTGCTTCTTTCTCGGGGAAATAGTCATGCCTGGAAAAAGTAGGAAGATTATCTCATACAGATGTTCGTGTCATGATGAACACGCCATAAAAATGTTTTGATCGGTTCCAGTTAACCATTGATAACAAGCACTGTTTAGTGAACTATTTAGTAAGAGCTATCCCTTTTATCATCACCAAAATTTCATCAAACAATTAACATTACATTGAACTTACCGTATTTTACGACTGAGTTGGTAGAGGCCTGTCCCTGCCATTGCTACGTTCACACTAAAAAGATTCCAGTTCTTCTGCAATTATGAATCGCAGAACGCAAAGCTCAAAATCCAGCAAAAACTCCATCCAGGAAAGCTCCGATATACAGAATCAAGAAGAAAACCAAAGGGCAAATCCTTAATGCATGCACTTACACTCATCTGTTACCCCAAGTCCCCTTTTATGTTCTATTTCCACATCAAAGTACATCCATGACTCTTTTGTTCTTATGACGAATATTATGCATCTATGGTTTTGGAACTCACAAGTTCACTGAAAGCCGGTCTATCATCTAAGGAAACCTGAAATCTAATTCTCGAACCTATCTCTCCTCGGAAAGTAATGCCAAATCCACATAAGATACATTCCTAGTTCACATGATCTACAAAATTTGGTAATAACAAAAGGAGAACGATAAAAAGTAAAAGCACAAGCTGTATATGAATTCATCTCATCAGATAAACCACGCAACTATCATCGATCTTCTGATCTTCTAGAAGTAGGAAGGAACATTATATCGATTAGTTCAACTTACCGGAGTAATGACAGTGCTATATCGTGACCAGACAACTCCGGTGCATGCAACCGCTGGGCACAAAACAAAAGCGGGAAACACATTAATTTGAGGCGAGACCAGACAAATCCACTACTCTCGTATAGAACATGAAACAACAACATATGTACAGAACAAACCTATTTGCTGAGGATATGAAAGGTTTTCTGGTGGTTTAGCGAAGTCAGCAATATTAGCTATGCTGATTCCCCATTTAAATGTGGGAGCCCAAAAGTGAACTGCAATCAAACAAATTTTCCACTACACTTGATCAAGAAAAATAAGCACAAACAATCCAAAGAATAAAACTTGAACACATTGGTCTAACGGAAGACTTGGCGCAAAACCGAACACGCTCACGTCATACGATAGATGCAGCCGATCCCATTTAATGAGCAAAACCGAACACGCTCACGTCATACGATAGATGCAGCCGATCCCATTTAATGAGATAAGGTTTGGTTGTTGTTGTTTAAACATATTGAACTAAATTCTAAAGAACCAACTACTTTTCCAACTTCTAATTTCTAGGAAAAAGCTCAATTGGGTGTCTTTATCAAAACCTAATTAACAATATACGATCAAAGAAGAAAAGGGTACGAGAAACAGCTTAGTCAATCCAACGCAGAAGATCTAAGTCTTGAAAAGGGTTGCAAATTAAAAAAAAATAGAAAATATAAAGATGCGAAAATTCGAATAAAAACATATCCAGAATAAGATAATTCGGATGTGAAATCGGAGGGAGTGGGACTCACTGGTTTTAGGGCCGGCCGGGTGATTCCACAGCGCTTGGAGCTTCGTAGCCGCCATCGATTGTTCCCTCTCTAAGCTCTGTAGCTCGCGAAAGTCAGAGAGACCAATATATCTGTTAGTGTTTTGAGATGGCCAGCCACGTGTGACTTAAAGGCGGGCCGGTCGAAACCGGATCCCCTCCTAAGTATGGGACCGGAGTCTATGTACCAGCACATCTAGATCTTTCAAATTTGATTTAACGATTACAAATGAAGAGCTTTTTTAAAAATTATAATAATACAAGTCGTTAGATCAAATTTTAAGGATCCAAATGAACTGCTCAGTAGGCTCTGATCCCATGCTCAGGAGGGGATCCGGTCCCGGGCTGGTCTAACAAAATATTCTCTATAGCAGTTGTAAAGGCGCTAGGTAAAACCGCGATTTTTTTTTAATTTTGACATATAATATTGTATTTGTATATACTAACGGACGATTTTAAGCTTGCGTTAACATGTAATTTTAATTTTTCACTGCCGTTAATTTTACAAAAATTCAACAATTATCTCCATAAAACTATAAGATATATATCCACGATTTTTATTCTATTTTGCAAAGAAAACTATCATGATGATTTTTGCTTAACATTACGTTAACTAGGGGTCTGGATTTGTTGATAGAAAGCTCTTCAATTGTTCTGATCAAATACTTTTTATTGTTCGACAAGACAAGATTTTAAATTGCTCTAATTTCGAGGAGGGGAATTTGAGCTTGGTTAGAACCGTAGAAGGGGGCGGGGCACACTGCCCTGATTTATTGGCCTAACGTGCATTTGCGATGAAATGCTTATTGGCCGAAACGAACTTGAAGGGTCCTTGGTATTTGACACTGCAAATATTTGGTTACAAATTCTGGACTTATGGTTAAATTTTGACAAGGCGTCATTTAGAAAGGTTACAATTTGTATGACCACTTACGAGCGAAACCAGTTGCCATCAAAGGCATTGGAATGCAGGCTTAAGTTAAGTACCATTGCTCTTAGAATTGGAGTCTCAAAAAAATTAGGGAATGGTTAATGTTGAAACTGCAGAAATCTCTTTTTTCGTTCATTGAAAGCATGCCTCAATTTTAATGTTGCAGAGATATCCTTGTGCTGATTACGACTTTATGAAGAGCATAATTAGTTCTAAAGCAAGTCAGTACGATCTAATGGCATTCAGTATGCTGATTTACTTGTTCTTGTATAGATGGTGCTGTGATGCCTTCTTGGTTTGACATCCACGAGAAAAAGCTGGTCTGCTTAAACCCGTTAAGAATGTGCATAAGATGATAAGACAATGAGATAGAAACTGGCACAAATCCTAGTAATGTCCTTGTGTGTGGATTCAGTCAAGGTGGTCGATCTCTTTCTTTATGCACTCACATTTACACAAGTTACACTGTTAGAAACAGTTGCGCGTTGAATTCCTTACTGTTGGTAACTCGAAAATACAATCTTTTTATCAGGTTCCTTGGAATTGGCAAGTGTTCTGCTATACCCTAAAACTTTGGGAGGAGGTGCAGTGTTTAGTGATGGCTTCCTTTCAATTCATCTCTGATGGAACAAATAAAACCAGAAGCAAAAATTGTACTTTTCAGAAGTTTATCATGATTAGCATTCGTTATCGTGCTTCAAACTCGAAAAAGCATGTCCATCCATTGCCGTGATACCATCATCGCCATCATCCTGGGCTTTGTCCCATTCATTTGATATATTTCAAATGAAATCTAATCTTCCGTTATGTCTAGTTTGTGGTCTCAATGTTAAATTTGGTTGACATGAACTGGTCGTTTGTTAGAATTTTCGCGTGATTCAACAATCTGATTACGTATGCATGAATACATGTGCAGACACCTATTTTGTGTGGTCTCATGGGATAAGCCGACAACATGGTACATTGCTTGAAGCTGGAGAATCAGGTCCCCGTTTCGTCAAACTAGCTGGTGTAAGCTGCGAGTTGAAGGTAATAAATTAATAATATGCAAGCTACACAACACTCATTAAAAGCACGTATACTCCACGTTTATGCAACTCCTACATTTCACCCGTTCCTAAACTGCACTCTTATCCTGGTCTTGGCCATTCAGTAACAATGAGGAGCTCAAGAAACCTGGAATCATGGATCAAAACTCATCTAAATAGTTCCTCTTGATGGTTTGAGGGAATGCAGAGCTTTAATCCGATTAGTGTTGAATTGTTATAAACGTGCGAAATTCAAAACTTGCGGTTCATATTTGACCATTGTGGCTTGTGTACCGTTAGCTTTTCTCGAATTGGATTCGGCAGAACTATAAGTTGCTCTTGTGTGAACCTTCTTTCACTTATCTTCCTATTATTCCCAATGGCCTTCGTGCATCGCTCATCAGGGTGCTCCCATTTGACTATATAAATTTTTTTATTGGAAGTTTATAGAATTTTCAGATCCTACTCAAAATTTCAAAAATACAAGGTATATGTACAACGTTGTCCAACACATTGTCCGTTTTTGGATTTAAAAAAAAACAGTTGTATTTTTTCAATTTCCAAGTCAACAAGCTACAGCGCAAAATGCACGTTACTAGAAAATGGAACTCGCATCCGAAACATGACATCCTACTTGCAGTGCTATATTATTCAAACATCTATTCAATTTAAACTCCTTTTGACGCAGTCTAAATTGCATGGTATTTAAAATACTCAGGTCCTTGGCTTGTATTAACACTAGAAAACATACTAGAGATGTCATTGTGACAAATATTCTATACTTATCATATTTTGATGTATAATTAATATTTTTATATAACAGCATGCGATTGATTTAGAATACGGTCACATTTATATTTTCATTGCGTATTTTCCTTTAACCTTGTAGATACGGCCAAAATCGCTATGCCACTATTACAATGTTATCACACATTGTCACGTGTAACAAAGCGCAATTCATTTTATATAGTACTGCATATATGCATGTTGCATGATAGTTGTTAATGATGCGGCACCGCAGATAAGGCCAAAGCTTCGACTGAGAAAGTCTTACCAACCCTAAGTACAATTAATCATATCATACTAAGTTAGTCCCACCACATCACAACCGTCCAAGCAATCCAATTCAATATTCACTCATTCTGATGAGACTGCATGTACAGATACAGTCAGTAGTCCCGCGTCGCACATGAACACTTCCCCCGATCAGAACCTAACTTTCAAAAACTCATTACATCACCCCATCACCAACTCCAATGCCTCTCCTCTCTCTCTTTCTCTCTCTGAATCTGGAATATAACCTCAGCAAACCCTTCCAAGGCCAGAGAGAGACCAACTCCAATGCCTCTCCTCTCTCTCCTCTCTCTCCTCTCTCTCTCCCTCTCTCTCTCTCTGAATCTGGAATATATCCTCAGCAAACCCTTCTAAGGCCAGAGCTTCTCTCTCTCTCTCTCTCTCTCTCTCTCTCTCTCTCTCTCATCTCTCTCATCTCTCTCTGTTTCTCTATTTAAAAACCTCACCATCTTCATCGCCAACTGTAAGTCTTTGCTTCACCAACAATTAAACCATGAAGAAGCTCTACCGAAAGGGAGCGGTTCATCCGTCACCGCCAATCATATCAGACCACCTGGCCTTTCTTCCCGCCACCATCCTCACCCTGGCGGCGGCTCTGTCACCCGAGGACAGAGAAGTCCTGGCTTACCTCATCTCCTGTTCTAACAGCTCCGTCAACTTATCCTCCTCCTCCTCGTCGTACGCTCCTCCACGTAATAGGACAACCGCCGCCGCCAAAAAGACGGCAGCAGCAAAGGGCGGCAGCGGGGGCGGTGTGGTTGCCGGGGACCACCCGGCTAGGTTTAACTGCAACTGCTTCAGGTGCTACACGAGTTACTGGGTCAGATGGGACGAGTCGCCAAATCGCCAACTCATCCACGAGATCATCGATGCTTTTGAAGATGAGCTGCTGACTGAGAGCAAAGGGTTTTCATCAAAGACTAGTAGGAAGGAGAGGAGGAACAAGAGTAGGGTTAATAATGGCTCGGGCGAGTTGAAGAGGTCCGAGTTGAGTGTGAAAAGGAAGGAGCTGGCTCAGTCTCACACGGCGGATCAAGAGGCCGGTGGCGGCGGCGGAGAGGTTGATGAGGAAGACTCGGAAAAAGGGTCAGTGAGAAGGTTTGTGAGCTTTCTTGGAGAGAGAATATGGGGTGTGTGGAGTCAATAATTATTAGGTTAAGTTCTTCTCCTTCGCTGAAGACGGTAATTGAGCTCTAATATGGCTTAATTTGAGGTGGGTTTAGCTAATTCCATCTTCTTCATCTTCACGTTCAAAGAAAAAACTACTTTCTTTTTTTTTTTGGCTGCCTGTAAATTACCCTTTCATGTTTATGTAAAAAGAAAATGGGTAATTAAATTTTGACTTTTGGAGTCATGATCACAACTTAGTTTCAGTTTTTATCATTGCGGTCTAGCACTTAATTAACAAATTATGAATGTTAAAAATGTCTGCATACCGTGTGCTTTTGAATTAGATAGTATATATGGTTGGATCATTGATGCGGTATATGTTCAATGCTAATTTAGCACTGTGATAAGCCTACTTAGTAATATTTTCTTTGTTTTTTTAATCCTTAAGAAGAGGACATATTTTCTTGAGGAGAAAAAGCCAAAAATGGAATACCAGATACAAGGAATATGAAGGAAAAAAGAAAGAGAGAGCCTGGAAATACTTTTGTGATTAATTTTGTGTGGCATGTGGGGAATGGACGGCTCCTTTCCTTTGTTTGTCTTTTGACTGTTTAATTTCCTCCTAGGGTTTTGACTGCACAAGTGCAAATGTGGAATTAGAAAGCTGGTTTGTTTGTATTGCAAAAATGTCGAACAATCCATCGTTTGTGTCTTTTTTCATTTTGGTCGTAACTCCGTCGTTCTTTTCTAAGCAAGAATATTTGGCAAATTATTGCCAAATTCACAGTGTTAACTGGATGCATGGGTGTTTCCGTTCCTATTAAAAAATGTCATCAATCATATACTACTACATTTCACCTCAGCTTTTATATGTAACTATGCACGACTGTCTTGTAATATAACTATCACATGGAATCCGTGATAGGTTTATGAAGTAAGTAATGATACTTTAGGTACACTACTTTGTATTTATAAAATTAAGAGAAATGTTAATGAGATTTTCTCAAAGTAAGACTCTTTATGGACTATTTGTCACCTCACAGTTTAATGTTAATTTCTGTATCAAAACTATAAATCATTGTGTCAAAAATAATAGAGAGTTCATAAAAAGTGTTACTATTTTAAATTTCCTTAGCATTTTAAGATGAGAATTTTAATAGCATGAGCTAAATCACACAATAAATTAACAAAATATAGTTCTAGTGACTTTGAGGAATTGAATAGAATAAAATATCGAGGCATTGAGATATGAAATTTCTTCTTGAGGGATGGAGAGGTATCGCTGCTGTCGCACTAGACAATGTTGGCATTCGGCAACACAAAAGTAAGAGATAAAGGATTCGTTCAAAGCAAAGGATCCAAAACCCAAAAGAATCCCCCCACTCACATAATTAAACTCTATTAACCCTCTTTTCATTGCTCTCCAGGGCCATTGATTCTTTCCAAGGCTATTAAATTATGCATACCAATTATTTTCTTCTTATTTAGCCCCTTTCCTTTGTCGACCGAGTTATATTCAGGCCGCTGGTAAATTAATAATGTTAAGAATTTTCCTTGATCTTCATGCTCCACTTACGAAAGAAAAGAGCAAGTGCTGCTGAAAAATTAATCACAAATGAATACATGTTTCAATAATTGAAATTAAAAATGATCATTGTACACTTGTCTATTGTGATTGAATTTCAGCAATACTTGCTGCTTTTCTTTCGGCAGCAAAGCATGGTTCTACTTTATATGATGCATGCTCAAACTTTTCATCGTCTACTTTAAGATTACTATAGTAAACACCAAATTGATGTTTATTGTTTGATAATTACAAATAGAAAAAAAGAAAAAGAAAATTGGTGGTCTTTCTTTGTTTTTTGGGTTGAAAACTTGGTGGTGTTTCAATTGAGTTGAATTGCATTAATCCTTTTGAGGGATCGCTTAAGACAAAGGGAAACAAGGTAGGGGGAGAGTTGCAGATTACCAAACGAAAAGAAAGAGGTTATCCATCACTTTTGTGGATTAGTTTTGTTAATTCCTTTCCACTTAAAAATATAATATGGAGAAGCATTACCCCAAAAAATCTAGATATTAAAAAGCTTCGTTTACAAAAACTAGGCCAAGTGAAAAGACAGATCATGTTTTTGTTGGTAACTTGTGTAGAAATATTCCGAGTGAGAGTTTGGATTTTAACAACGTAATTAAACAAGAAAATCACTCACTTTTTTGAAGCGTAAACCCTAACCTTACGATTTAGTATACCAACACATGAAGACACTTGTAAGCATATACCACGTACGTACTGTATTTAGTGAGCACCAGATCTCTGACAACCCCTGGAAAAATGAGTTTAATAACCCTAATTAATACTTGTCTTTTATTCACCCTGTCTTCTACACTCACTAATAGACTGAATTTTTGGAGAGATTTTTTAGTGTAACCATTCGTAATTATTACATATAAATTATAATATAAGTGGAAGTTAATGCATAGTATACTATTAAATTATAAATACATATACATACTTTAATATCAATGAATTCATAGTCATACATAACAACACAACAGTCACAATCGAAAAATATCTTGAATTGGTTGGATATAAGATGCGTAGAACGGAGTATATAATTCATAATAATTCAGTTCATCAAAGTTGAAAATTTCAAAGGATTTTTTGGGTGATTTGATCATCAAAAGAAAGAGAATGAAGAACATGATATCCTACGAAATTTTGAACCCCTGCAATGGCCTCACCCAGTGCGACCTCTCTATCTCTCATTTTTTGTATGTACGAATAAGTTAATAACATGCTAAAATTAGGTGAAAAATGAAACCTCTGGAATGCGGACTCTGCATTGTGTTTGTTGGGCCAATAAATAGAGAACGAGAGGGGGACAATTGGCTCAGCTCTCAGTGCCTTCAGCAGAAATTCCCCGACAGTTTAGGTTATCATATGGTCAGCTTGCATGCATCTACGTATCACCACCGTACACGTGGCGGTGGAAAACCTAGGAAGTGCATGATTCCCGCGTTTCTAGACGGTCTTGATTGATTATTAAACCCACGCCCTTCATGTTCTCCATTAGGATGGCGACCAAAACTCAGTTAAGTCTCTGAACTGGCAAAGCATTAGTTGAGGATGCGGGTCAAGAAGCTGGTGTGGGTTTAGCACTCTTGAATCGAATGAATATTTGATTCAATCATAAACAAAAATATTAATCAAGATGCAGATTGCAAAGCAACAAACTCTGACATATGAGCGTTTTAGCGAGGAAATGATTACTCGTTAAATATGTTGATTTAGTCGCTATGCTGGTGTGAGTTTAGTACTCTTGAAAACATTGTTAAATCTCACTTGTCCACTTGTGTCTCACTTTATCACCCTACTACAAGTTAATTAAAAAATTCCACCAAAGTCGTCGATGTAGCACGTTTAAGTCAAACTGCTTGTTAAATATGTATTTGGTGAAGAAATTTCAAATGTATGGTTCATATTGCGCGCTGCACAATATTATTAATCTATATATTTTATAAAAGGATTTAAAATAATCTATAATAAGTAGATGACTTAGATGGTTGATATGCTATGCATAGAGCCTTTAAAGGAAATGATCCCCCTTTTTCTTTAAAATAAGATTAGTTGTGGGATTCACATCAAATCAAATTTTAACTATCTAAATTTTTAAATTTTCAAGTAGCACTTCATAGACTATCATTGCAAAACCAAATCGGAAATATTTGAGACATTTAATTAAATTCAAAGAAATTTATGAACATTATATTCTAAAAAATATTAAAGTTCGTGCATAATAGGAGCCATGACAATTAAATGGACAAACGGTTTTCGTATTTAATTGAATTTTTGTAAAGATGATTTATTAAAAGTGACTTACAAAATAAACATAATTCAGATCGTTAAACTTCGATGTGAAATGAGTCTCACACTAATCCACATTTTTTCAACAAATAGAAATTACTTCCCTTAAAAGACCTGAGTTTCGTGCATAATAGAAGCCATGCAACTGACCAGAGGGCCAACTTGGTGGTGACTGGAGGTGCATGTCGTCGTTCATAGCTTAGTTCTCGCGCGTTTCCTCTGCCCATTTCTTCTCTTTTTGCCTAATCCTTGTCTGTATCAGAACTGTGTTGTTTTTCGTTTGTAATTTCTTGGCAAATCCGCAGCCCTCATGATTTTGGAAAAATAGAGTAATGTTTGGTTTCGAGCATTGAATGGGTCAAGAGTCAAGGGTCAACATATTTTTACACTTTGATTATCATCATTAGTCCTCAAACAAAGACAACTTAGGCTCATCCACAAATATAAGATCACTGATCACTTGTTTTCGTTTGTTGCAACTTTTCAAAATAAAGTAAATCACGCTGCGCGTGTGAATAGATATGTGATAGCAACTGATATCAAAAGCTACGCATTTGTAGCTTTCACGTACAAAGTTTTTATTAATATATATAGTTATGCATGCACTAGAACCATTTCGAAATGCTTTCTTTTTTTTGAAAGCACTTATGATAATATTATCGAAAGTTTTGATAAAATTGTAAGTGTTTTTAGATAGAAACCCTTGTTTTCTTTTGTTTAAGAGCTTGTTTGGAAGTGTTTTTAAATTTATTGAAATTTAAAAAAAAATATTTTTGAGTTCCAGAAGCACTTAAACTTCAAAGTGTTTTTCAAAAGTTCACTTGCATTTTTACTTAAAATTGGTTCCAAAAACATTTTTACAAAAAACGTTTTCTGTTATTTTAAAAACAGTTCCAAACAAATCCTAAATTTTTAATCCAAAAGCACTTTAAACTTTTTATGTCACATTAATCAAAACTTCTTTAATAACCTAAAAACGCTTTTAATTATTGTAAAAGCACTTCTAGCCCTTAACCAATATTACAAAAGCATATTCCTATTTTAGTGCAGCAGTATCCAACTCAAATGCTTTCGAAATAACAAAACAAAAAAGGAATATGCAGAATTAATACAAAGTTTGAGGTATGGTTTAAAACGAATATGCATCAATAATTTTCTTCTTAAAGAGAAATCTTGGATTAATTATCAACATGTCACATTTATATATAAATTTAGAATCCGCTTTACTTTCTTTGCGGAAGATACAAAGAACTTGGGAAGGAACTTATTGCTACGTATTTTTGCTTTCACGTAGTGAAAAAACCATTAGTTGTGAAGCTTATCCCTCTTCGTCTCACTTGTGTATGATAAAAAATACTACTTTTATCACATTTTTAATCATCAGATTTGTACCATTTTTCTAATAAAGATGAAACTCACGTATGTTGGTGAGCCCTACCTCTATTAGAGAGGTGATAAAAATATAGTATCAAGAATGTAGTAAGTGTAGCATTACTCGTATATATAATTGCAACCTATTTACTTTTCTCTGACTGCTTGAACAAATATATTTTTTTTCTCAATAAGAATTCTATACCTGAACATTCGTTATGATATTTACTGAAAATCAGTGAATCGAAACTAAGCACAGAAACCTTGATCAGTCGGTGCAAGGTTCACACCAAAGTTCACAATCCTCACATACAAAGTTACTATAATTAAAAGAACATCATGTACAAATTATAATGAGCTAATTAGTTTACTAATTAACAACAAAACATATCTTTATCATGAAAATAATAATAATAACTGCATTAATACCTTCTAATGGAGTCACGCCTGTACAGTTACGGAGGAGCTCAAGGATACACAGCCTTTCAAACGTTCAAGAATTACATTTCTGCTTACCAGCCCGGAGTGGTGCGTGAGAGGAAGACCGTCCTTCACACACTCATCATACTTTTCCAAAGCAGACACAATATCGCTGAAATCTGGCCGCTTCGCAGGGTTTTCCGCCCAGCAGCGCTTGATCAGGTGTGCCAGTGCCGACTGACAACTAGCCGGCATCGGAGGCCGTTCATTCTGCACCATTAGTACAAATAATGTTACAACACAGCATCTCTATCATCAAATAAGAAATTACATATATTTCTGACGCTAATGAAAGGATTTGCAATTTGAAAAGAAAAATACTTGTCTTGTTACATGTAAGTAGATATTCATCCCTGCTGACAAATTAGATTTTGACGTGCACGTGAACTTTTCTTTTTGTAGTTGTAACAAGATATTTAGTTACATGCGCCAAATTGTGATTGGCAGTTACGGAGCATGCAGTATTTGTTTGGAGAAATTTTTAGTTGTGACGGGAACACGGATGATACACCACGTATTTTTATATAAGTGGTGAGAACTTTTATATTTTAAATTATTAACTTTTTAACACACATATCCCACCATTTATATAACGACACATGATGTACCACTTCGTGTGACGGTCACACTGAAAAACTGAAATATCTCTCATTTGTTTGAAAATAAGCATCTCACCTTCTCAGCCACAGCAAATGCAGCCTGCACAGGGGTCATTCCTTGGAAGGGAAGCAAAGCTGTTGTCAGCTCCCATAGCACAATCCCGAAACTGTAAACATCAACCTTCCGAGAACAAGGTTTCTCCTTGATCATCTCCGGTGCCATCCAACGATAAGTCCCCTTGTTTCCCTTGGTTTCCCGGCACTGCGTTTCAAGACACGATGTACCAAAATCCGCCACCTTAACCCTCATATCATCATTCAGAAGCAAGTTATTTGATTTGAGGTCCCTGTGGATCACCCCTTGTGAATGAAGATACTCCATTCCGCGGGATATGTCGAGAGCTAACCTCAGAATTGTTTCTGTGGACAGAGAATATGGCTCCTTCTTGTTGAGATACATCCTCAATGTTCCTTGTGACATATATTCTGTGATTATACAGTACACAGGAGGCTTTTTACAAGCTGCAATAAACTATAAAACAAAAAAGATTTCACCAATTTAGCAACACAAAACTCTAATTTGGATACAAGATCTTCAATTATCATATATCATATGATGAGCAAGTGCTGATAGTCGAGAATTACAAGATCAAAACTAGTTTAAAAGTCTATCTCATATTATGAGCGAAAATCATTCTAATTAGAAAAGTGATTTTCACACACTTATGTTTATTTTTGGACCGTTAGATTGAATAAATCAAGAGAAAATCGAGAAATAGAAACAAACATAGCTGTGCAGAAATGATTTTCCTTCTATTGGAAATTGGGACATAAATTTTACCTGCACTATGTTGGGATGAAAGAGGCGCGAAAGCAGGGCAACTTCGGACTTGAATTGCTGCTCAAGGAAGCTTCTGGTCTCCTCCCTCTGGTTTGGAATCCTCACCATTTTCACAGCAACAGCTCTCTGCTTGTAGATTCCACGATAAATCCTACTGTGTGCACCAGACGCAAACTTGTTACCAATAAACAGCTGAGAAAGATCAGCAGTCCACTCCTCCTGGTCCTCCTTTGAAACCTCCCAAGTTTCCACATTTTCTGACTCCAGTATCATAGACCATGAATCCAAGCTGTCAAACCTCTTCCTTTCCATGCTGTTCATTTCGGAATTGAACTGGGATTTCTTTGACGAGGAAGGGTTTGGCAAAGGTTTGCTCTTCGACTTTCGCAGACGGAGCTTATGGAAACATGACGTCGCCATTGGTGTTAGGAAAAATTGGTTGGTAGTATATGAAATATGGGGAGATACTTTTTATTTCTGTCAAAACAAACAATCAAGAGGTATTTTCCTTCTGAATGTGTGAATTGATTTCATGAAGTGCATGAACTGATTCCGAAACATGGGTTTCGAGGAAAAGTGGATTACATACGTGGGTTTTCATTAAGAACTTGTTATCGGCAAAAAAGCTTTGAAATTTTCCGAGAAAAAACACAGAGATAGAAGAACCAAGAGAATATTTTCCATGAAAAAGATAAGCTATTTGTTGTTGTATATCAAAGCTTGAGTAACCGAGTGGAGGAAGAACTCTTATGATGAAGCAAAGTGGTTGGAGAGAGAAGTAATAGTTTCATTTCATGGTTGGAAGAAGAAAATGGAGGTTCAAAAGGAAGAGAAAATGCAGCAAGAAAGTGAAGATTTTGCAGATGAAGAGAGAGAGAGAGAGAGAGAGAGAGAGAGAGAGAGAGAGAGAGAGATTTTTGGTTGTTTTGTTTGTGATAGGATAAGGAGGATTAGATCGTTCAGCAGTAGAAAAGACGAATTCAAGGGCAGAGATTTCAGGGGTAGCTCGTGATTGCCCGCTTCAAAGTTTACTTTTCTGTTTCAATCGATCGAGAGAGAGAGAGTCCAGCTACTTCTTCTGTTGTGTTTCTGTGGCAGGTTCTTTTTAGCATCATCAAGGCTAAGTGGTTACAGTGGAAAGGTCTTTAACTGTAATCAACTGTAATCAACTGTAATGCCACTTGCTCCCTACTCAAATGTCATACAACAAAGAGAAAAACTTCTGACGTTACTCTGATGATGTTCTAAACTAATTATCAATTGTAATATGAAAAAGTAAAGACGCATGATATAATGCGTAATTCCCTCATAATATCACCACATGTCATCATGGCATAGGCAAGAAAAAGAAGAACGTCATACATGGAAAGGGGCTTCACCCAGAAATGAAATTTACACAACCGGCAAGGACTGGTGGGCTGAGCGACAATTGAAAAGTGGCAGAACTTGAGCCACATCATGTTACATGTTGGGTTTTTCTAACAAAAATAATTTCTTATTTAAAGGACTATTCCAAGTCAATTAGGCTCCCAGCTTTGTGATAGTCGGGGGAGGAACGTCTATCTTTGCACCCTTACCCTTGTTTTGCAAAGAGGTTGTTTCCACGACTCGAACCCATGACATTTCGGTCACGGGTTCAAGTTAAAATTAAATAATTGCATCAACAACTCTTCCTTCTTTAATCAATATTAATCAAGAGGAGAATCTAGAATTCAGACGAAATGATCTATTACTCTTCCCATCATATGATATGCTTTTGAGTACAAGCGATTTAGTATATTACTATGCTAAGCTACACTAAGGAGAAGGGACAAGGTTTGAACTGAAGACACAGTAAATTGCAGTGAAATATCCTACCTAACAAAACAATCCACCACATGCCATCATACGATATGCTCGACAATGTCTAATCTTCTTCATATCCAGATTAATATATCCTTTGATTCTTGAAGAAAACTTTGATGGCTCTGATTTATGTCAACATTATACCAGGTATAATACTTGGAGCCCTAAACTTAAATGCTCATCCCACAACTTTATTCCAAACTTAAGGAAAAAAGAGTGGATGTGGGGTGGGGAGCTGAGGGAGAGAGAAGAAAGTGTTGTCTTCTCATTTCAAAATAATTCTTTAGGAAATTAGGAGTACAAAGCAATCATTCTCATGGTCATAGGTTTTGGAATCAGATTAAAGAGCAAGCATGCATATAAAGAAATGAATATTACCTAAATTTAATGTACTAATATGATGTTGGAATCAGATTAAAGAGTTTATATTCCGCTACTTGTCACAAGTACGTAAGTGGTTCTCAGCAGTTGATGTTCTTCGAAGTTTACATAAATCAAACCCGGCCATGGCATTGCCATCAGTGTTGATCTAACCGGTTCCACATACCATTTTATGTGTCCGAACAGGCACAGAGATATCAAAACCATAAAACTAAATATTTCCTAAGAGGAAGAACCTGCATTGCGAAAAAGGAACGGTAATCAAATATACAAGCAAACGACTACGTATGGCTAAAGCAAATAGGAACTAATCAATCTACTTCCCATTCTCCTTGAGAGAGAATCGCCGATGCGCCAAATCTGCATTAGATACGATAACCAGCATCAGTTTAAAGACAACAATAACACCTTCAGAATAAAATCATCTTATTAATGCATGATCGACAGATAATCCACCATTTAAGTAGCAAATAAAACAGAATCAAAGTGTTCAACATGATATATTGCGTATTCTCACTGTAACGAAAAAAATTCCAGCAAGAAGCTTAATCGTCCTGGTCACCATATCCGATCACCTCTTTCTTCCACCACGCTCTCGTACTGAAAGGGTAAGTGTTTCTCCAGCTCCAACATTGTAGTAAGCAAGCGACAAATTGTCCTTGAGAAAGCCGGGTTTTCCACTCAGTTTCCGTTTATTTGCAGGAAGCTGAATCTCCGTGGAAATTTTTTCTTTCAGTTTAACCACAGATTCAGACAAAGACTGCACTGTAATCTCCAAAAATTTCCCCTTCAGATTACCTTCATTGGCACTGGGGACAGAAACTCTGATGGAAACAGGTCCCCGATGCTGTGCCAGAAACTGATCTTCCTGAATAAGCATATATATTTGATGTGAATTACATGAGCACTTCACAACCATATAGTTGTAATGTAATTTTTTTTCTCGTGGATCCGACTGCTTATAAGGGGACTTGACCCCTTTGTATAAGAAATAAGTAAGCCCAAAACGTCCTAAGCTCTTAATTCTCTCAACCCTATCATTTATTGCGTCGAACATGGAGAAGAAGTAACGTTTATTCAGAGCTACTTGTATAATTTCTCGAGTTAACGTGTAATGAGCACAACACTCATTAGAAAGTGGCTGAAAAGCACTTTACCCGAGGCTATGTTTGACAATATTTATATCCATTCATAGACTTAGGTTCTTGGTGATGGCCTACACATAGTTCTATGTTAGCGCCTGAATAGACCTGTCTCTGGAGCTCCGTGCCAGAAAGTTGTTAAGTATGATAATTGGCTTGAACAGTCAGAAAGTACTTTAAATTCTACACTTATCTCTTCTTATCAATAGACAATTAAGAGGTATGAGTGGTCGTTTGATACAATCATCTTTATTTTCGTAGTGGCCTCTATCATCGGGGTTTCTTCGGCTGGCTTGCATGACCAACATCTTGATCTTCTTATCATTTAGTGGGTTCTCTATTCGGCCCAAAAACACTATATATTATCTTAATAAATCTAAAAAACCATGCGTTAACCATTGTCAAGCTTCTGCCGCTTTGGCTTGGGCTCTTCTGGAAGTGGTGGACGGGCTCCTTCAGGTGGTGGTGGCGGTGGAGGCATAACCTAAGGCAAAGGCGGCGGTGGCATCAATGGCATTGTAGGTAAAGGAACAGGGAGATGAATATAGGCACGGGGAACTTGCATGGGTTTAAAATACGGGACTGTGTTTAGAGGGACACAAGGTAGATTCAAGGTCGGACCAGGTGGCGGGGGAAGAGTACGAGCTGAAGGCACATTCAGTTTTGGAGGAGGTGCTGTAGGACCGGGAAGGTTCTTTGCATCGTTGTTAAGACCATAATTTTGATTAAAGCCAATACTTCCAGTGTGACCATCACATATGACCTGCTTTTCTTGCTCATCTTTCTTTTTTTCGATCTCAACCCTGACAGCATTAGAAACCTCTTCCTCTGTGGTACCGAAAATGTCAGGACGGGTTCTTGCAAGTCCCACAATGTTGCTTGAGATTTCGTCATCCTGAGCAAGAGTAGTACCCCTAATCTTAGCAAACATCCTCTCTTTCTGCTCTTTGAATTTCGGATCAATGAGAGAAATCCTCATGTGTTCAGACATCTCACTGATTGGAATAAGCTCCCCGGTGATTGGCGAAACAACATACTTCGTTGAGTCTCTCACGGCATGAATCCTCTCCTCTGGTCTCCTCCAGTTCTTCACAACTCTCATCTGTTCTTCTACGTCCTTTGTCGCCAACCCCTCTTCAACAGGCTGCATCTCTTCGTCATCCATTTCCATTTCAATCTCCTTATCAAACTCGACAACATCTTCTTCCATATCCGTGACCCTGATCCTCCTAGAAACCTCCTCAACCGTCATCGGAGAAGGTAAATACTCATCCTCATTGTCCACAAAATCTACAGTCTAAACGACCACAAAATCAAACCAATCAATCATAGCCATTTGGATCCTTTCCCGCTCAATCTCATCCTCCACCTTCCGCATTTCCTTCTCTTGTAACCGCTCCCACTCCAGCCGGTTTGCACACCGTTCAAGCATGGTTTCCATGTCTGCAACACTTCTCCTAAGCTTCTCTGTTAAACCCTCCGGCGGCATCAACACCTTTGAATACGCATCAGCAAGAGAAGTGAAAAACGCAAACATCACACTGCCCGGCTTCAGAAAATTGAACTGGGAGTTCTTGATTTCCCTGCTCGTCAATCCCGCCAAAAACGACTTCCCGTTTCGAGCCACAAACTGGGCTGTCAGCTTAACAATGTCCAACTCTTCCCCAGTAATCCCTTCCGGAATCCGAACAGTTTACTGCTCAGCTTCCGGTGTCTCGATTGCCTTTTGCACCGTTTTAAACTGGGCAGAGGCATCAGGCTTTGGTGATCCTGCTCCACAATCTGAGGCGGGAGCCGGTGGCGCCGCCAACTCTGGCGCGGCAGAGTCTGCATGTTGCTGATTCCGTCCCGGAATTCGGACAACCGATGCTGATAATACGCGTGGAAAGGACTTAAAAAACTCAAAAAGTCGAACTTCGAATTTCCAGAATTTTCAGCGACGATTCTTTTCACGAATTCGGGTCCGTTTTTCGCCACGAAGTGGGCGGTTTTGTCGACGATGGTTCTGATGCCTGGGGGAGGACGTATGACGCCGATAATCCTAGTGTGCGACGTCGTTTTGGATTCCTGAATGGCAAGCGTGAAGCTTCCATCGGAAGCAGGATCCTGTGACGGCGACATTGAAACGTCGGAATCGATTTTCTGAATCTCTCGAAAAGTTCGGTACCGATCGAAAGAGCGAATCGAACCCGGACGGAATTCGAACACCGGAATCGAAGAACGGAAACAATTTGTAACCTTTTGAAGCAAAACGAATAAATTGTTGCAAATTCTAGAGAGAGAAAGTAGCTTAGGGTTTATGATCGCTGCTCTTCTGGGTTTTGAAAACAATAGCGAATTGCCGAACTTAAAATTCACATTGTTCATGTACATATATTTGGATACTAATTACTGTAGAAATCCAGAATCCTAATTCCTAATGGAATCCAAGTTTCAAATCGGAAATAAATAAACAAAATGGTGATTTTGCAGTAACAGCCCAACAAGTCTGATACCTCTTTCTGAAAGCCCGCTAAAACATAGGCCCAAAAAGGAAGGCTTCTCTTTTTTTTTTCTTTTTTTTTTTTTAATAAACGATATTATCTATAATAAAGATGATGGAGGTGGACTTAGCCTCACAGTGAGCTTCCCTTCTTTCTTGATTGCTTGGTATGTTCATTTCACTTATATGGAATGGTTATTCCAATTATTCACGTCTTTAACTTCTCTGTATTTACTAATACATACAAAATAGTGAGATTAACTAATGAACTACTTGATTATGTACCCATTCCTTCTTTTTGTTTCTTAAATCACAACTTCATCGTTTAAAGTAAGTACATATTGTTGTCAAGCTCAAAATTGAGAAATCAATAAAATCAGTATGATCAATTTTTGATGGGTTCGAGATGTAAAGCTAGATTATAAACCAAAGGATTTGAATGGTTCACCCCTAAACATAAGTTACGTCCACTGTAATGATTTGATATATATTTGATGTGAATTACATGAGCACTTCACAACCATATAGTTGTAATGTAATTTTCTTCTCGTGGATCTGACCGCTTGTAAGGGGACTTGACCTCTTTGTAAAGCCATAAGTGAGCCCAAAACGTTCTAAGCTCTTAATTCTCTCAACCCTATCATTTATTGCGTCGAACAAAGAGAAGAAGTGACGTTTATTCAGAGCTACTTGTATAATTTCTCAAGTTAACGTGTAACGAGCACAACATTCATTAGAAAGTGGCTGAAAAGCACTTTCCATTAATAGACTTATGTTCTTGATTATGGCCTACACATAATTCTGTGTTGGCACCTGAATAGACCTGTCTTTGGAGCTCCGTGCCAGAAAGTTGTTAAGTATGATAAATGGCTTAAGCAGTCAGAAAGTATTTTAAATTCTACACTCATCTCTTCTTATCAATAGACAATTAAGGGCTATGAGTGGTGGTTTGACACAATCGTCTTTATTTTCGTAGTGGCCTCTGTCATCAGGGTTTCTTTGGCTAGCTTGCATGACTAACGTCTTGATCTTCTCATCCTTTAGTGGGCTCTCTATTTGGCCCAAAAACACTATATATTATCTTTGTAAATCTAAAAATACCAGCATTAACCATTGTTGTTAAATAAAAATTTTGTCATGTACTAACAAGAAAATTACTAAATAAGGGAGAATATGATTCTCTCTCCTCTTATTACCATCCCCTCTTCTTAGGGTTGGAAAAAATTCCTAAAAATCCCAAACCAAACCGAAAAAATCTCAAACCCAAACCGAAATTATCCTAAACTTTGGTAATCCCGTTCTGTAAAATACCGAAATATTGTGGGATTGGTTTTCAGATTTTATTTATTTGGTAATCCCGAAATCCTCTTTTCCTTTTGCTTTAGGTTCCTACTTCCTAGCTCTACCAAAGAACAACGAAAAAAAAAGATTGGCATACAAATAAAACCAATGCCAGAACCGCAAAAAGAAAAGTTCTCTCCTCTGTGACTGTGAGCATATTTCTCTTCTTGGTGAGTCTGATCGAGAAACCTTAAACACATTTCAGCTCCTGTCTTTAATTCATAGACCAACCTTCTGACGCCTTCAACTCCCTCAACAATCCCACTAAATCCTTGTCTGTATGCACCCAACCCCTTATACTCTTAAATTCCCAAATCTTTTGAATCCAGATTTGCCATGGTGGGTCAGGTTTGGAGAGTTGGGGGATGGGACAGCTAATCCCTCCTCTATCCGCAAAAGGCGTCAGGAAAGAAGCAACCCTAGCTAATTACAGATCTGAAGACTATGGCAATCAGACTCGAAGTAATTACCCCCACCCTCTCCAGAGAAGTAATTACCCCCAACTACCCAAGGCTATCAAGGCAGAGACAGATATTCATACGACTAACGGATCTAGCAGTTTGAATTAGGGATTTACGATTTAGGGCCTTTGATTATTTCTGGATTTGGATTTCTAGATTAATTTTCTCTGAAGTTTTTTATTAATTTTACGTGGGTTTGGTTGATTAGATTTCTGGATTTGCATGGTCAATTTCTCCTATTTGATTTCTGGATTTGTATGTTCGATTTCTGCAGGTCTTAAGGCAATTTATGCATTGGTCACTATTTTCGGGAATCTCAATTTGTTCCGAAATTTTGAATTTCAGAAAACTTAGATTGGAATCGGTCTTGAAATTAAGATTCCCGAAAACTTTGGTTTAGGAATCGGGACATGATTTGCGGTTCGGTATCTCATACCGAACCAGTCCTACATTCTCTTACACCAATTTTTTGTTTTATTTTTTATATAAAATATTTAAAACAAGATATAAACATGACGTAATCATAATCATTAAAATATGAAATGATGGAAAGGAAAATAGATTAAAAGATAAGAGAATTCTGGTAAAATAAGGGTACAATTACTCATATAGAACCCCTAAAATGTACCATCATCGTATCTGAGTGAAAATTTTTTAATTAGTCAAATCAATCAAATGATCATCTGATTGATGACAGCATATTTAATGTCTATGTCCATTATGGTCATGAGGCCATCAGTCATGTCATATGCATTGTTATTGTATGAAACATGCATGAGCTCCAAATTGCCAAACTCTCCTTCTCTGTCGCACCCATTATTTTCCCTCCACCGACAACTTTCTTAATTAAAACCTTTATAATTATAGGTGCTTTCCTTAACACTAATCAGCTTCCCTCTATGTCATTATTGCACTTCGGATCGCGGTAATAGCTTCATTACAAAGTGCCTATTTAAATATAAAATGATTTCGTCTAAGAAAATGTGTATATATATGGGTCAGATTCGTAACACCAATTCTTTTACACAAATTTTGACACAAGTTTTTGTGAGGTTCATTTTGTAATGTATTTCAACGATCTAAATTATTTATCTTTTAAGTCTTCCATCAAAGATCATGTTTATAAAAAATCATCAAAATCTGAAACTATATTACTATTGGATTAGGAGTTTAGGATTTTTTTGTATGATCGTATTCGTCCATTTTCTTCACCACAAATTAATGTCTTAATGATTTAGGGTTTGTCTAATTTTTTGTAAGGATGATCTATGAATAACGTTATAAAAGATAGATTGTTCAAATCGTTAAAATATCTTACGAAATGAGTCCACAAAAATCAATGTAAAGAGTTATGTAAAAAATAGTGTCACGGATCTATTTGCTTATATATATAAATTGTTCAATCAAAATATATTGCTACTAAAAGCAGCTCATCGTCTAACTATAGTTAATATACATTTGCATTTAATTTATTTAATAATTCACTAATGCTACAATTATTTTAAACCTAATCATCATTCTTTCGTTTTGATGTATGAGGATTGCTGTTGTTTGTTTGAATGAGTAGATTGAAGAGACGCTCAAGTTTTTTCTTTTATCATGAATTTTTTCTTTCTCCATCATTTTTTCAAGGGAGACTTTGGATGCGGTCCCTAGTTATGAATAGTCTTTGACTGAAACCTTGTTGGTTTTCATTTTTTGATCCAAGTCCCTGAAATTAATTGATAATTTATTTCTATGTACGTTACTATATTTTTTAAATTAAAAATTAAAATTTATAGTTGTTTATAGTAATGAGATTTTAAATAAAAAACCATAATTTGTGTGATTAAAAATATTAAAATATAAATATACTATTGTGTGTGTGTGTGTAAACATGAGTACATTCATAAAAAATAACCAAAAAATTATTGTATCAAAACATGGGTACATTCTTCAAAATGGGTACATTTAGCAAAAATAAAAATGGGTACAAATAAATAAAAAAATATGGGTACAATACAAATAAAACTTTAAAAAATATGGGCACAAAAAGAAATTAATATATGGGTACAAATTAAAACTGAAAGGAAAATTGGTACAAATTAAAAAAGGGTTGCAAATTAAAAATGGGTACAAACTAAAAATAAAAATATATGATAAAAAATTTAGCCATAAATATAAATATACTAATTGTAATATTTTTAATATTAAATGAATATTTTTAGAAATAAAAAATATTTTATTATTGAAATAATTAATGATATTATTAATACAAAGGACCTTGATCAAAAATTAAAAAGTAATAAGGTTTTAATCAATAGAGTAGTAAAAATAAGGATGAAAACCTAATTACTCCTTTTTTCAAACAACGAACGTTTTAATTAAAATTGCGTATTTGTTCATAGTTTTTACGAACAAGTTGTGGAATGACATCCTGGCTATCCGTTATACATTTTATAATACTTTCGGTCAAACTCCCAATTGGCCTGATTACATTACGTTATAGGCTTAATTAAAATTAGAAAACCTTAAGTAAAAAGAAAAACTAATGAAAATGGTTTTCAAACTTTGAGTTTTAATGATAAGGACAAAATAAAAGGTAAAGTAAATAATACGATTGTTGATTTCTTAGCGTAAAAATGTGTTTTTTTCGTTAAAATAAACAGTACCATAAGTTTTTCGTTAAAATTCACTAAGTAAAATGTTGTTCAGTATCAATGTGGACTAGCAGCCCATAATCCAAAATTATCATATCAAATCGGCCCAAAGATTTGGAACTCAGACCAATTTTACCGTCCTAAAAGCAAACTTTAATCTTGAAGAAGACTAAAGAATAAAGGACGGAAAGATGCAAAGCTACCACTAAAGTACTAAGCTTCAGGTAGCGTAATTAGAAAAAGATACAGCGAACAAACGTAATTTCCAAATAAGGACGCAATTGCAAGCATAGAGGAAGATAATCCCTTGCAAAAGACAAAGGGCAGAGGCTTTACCGCCATGACAAACTGTCGATTCCATTTCCTATGTATTGTTTTGGCCCACCGTAACATGAAATTACCAAATTACCCTTTTCAAAAATTAAGGTCGGTAATGACTTGTTATTCTTTGATCTAAATAAATAAATAAATAAGTTTGTTATTCTTGGTGGAAACTTGACCAAGAAGTATGGTTGTGAGAGATCAATATCATATAGAATATCTGATGTAGAACAATGCTGTAGTGAATCGCTTATTACGTGTAAGTTGATTCTGACCGTTAATATATTGCAATAATGCTGTTAGGATGACTACTCATGCGAGTGTGAGATGGTTCTGATTTTTAATGCAATATAAGAAGACCAGCACAATGACTACCAGTGCATCGCTTATACAACAAGCATTAGCTGAATTCGCAAATTAATACATTACAAGAAGAATTATCCGATGATATTCATATGCGCATGAGTTGATCATAATTGTTAATGCATTGCAAGAAAAAATTGCCACTACGACTACTAATGTGCTATTGGCCTAGTAAGATCGCCCTAAGAACCAACTTTGTTCCTATAAATTTATATATAAATGACTGTCGTCAATATTAGCTTAGACTTTACCAACTTTAGTATAATATGGTATCGAGTGAAGTCGGTGAGCTAAACATATAAAAAATAGATGCCATAGGAATATCATGATCGGAATGTACACATATTTTTTTTTTTGGCGACGGAAATGATGACGCTTCAATCGTGGAATTCACCAGGTGGCAACAAAGATTGAGGGGGTAAAAGGGTAAAATCAAAGGCTACTTGGTGAGTGAGTATGTGAGGTGGGCGCATAACAAGAGTCATCATCAAAATAGGGAAAAACCGAATCGAGTAACATGGCTGTATCGCCATTTGAAGACAGCGGACACACACGTCATTATCACAAAACCTCAGACCCATTTCAGTCATTTGCGTCACCTCCACCCTCGAACTCCCACCATCACCATTCACACCCACACTGCCACTCTCTCTCTCTCCTCGTCACTTGCAACTCGAACTTCTGCAGCTGCTGCTACTAGTTCCTCTCTGTAAAAACCCCAAAAATGAGTAGTCGAATCCCATCTCACCAGCTCAGCAGCGGGCTGGTGGTGTCGGGCCGGCCCGAGCAGCAGCTAAAAGAGCGCCAACCGACAATGGCGTCGCGCGCCGTCCCATACACTGGCGGTGATGTGAAGAAATCTGGAGAGCTAGGTAAAATGTTCGACATCCAAATTGCCGATCATCCTCTTTCTGCTCCATCCAGCGGACCTCCTCCTCTTTCCAAGCTCTCAGGCTCACGCCCTTCTTCATCATCCCAACACAACAGCGGATCCGTTCGATCGGGACCCAACTCCGGTCAGATTTCTAAGAAATCCTCAGGCCCCTTAACTCCACAGCTCCAGGTAACTGGCCTTATCACCTCCGGGCCATTGGGCTCGGGCCCTCTAAGTTCCGGGGCCAGAAGGTCGTCCGGTCAGCTGGAACACACTGGCTCGATGAGCAAAGTGCTGTATGGTTCGTCGGTGACCACTTTGAGCGAGGAGGTGAAAGTGGAGTTTCGGGTGTCGAAAGTGGCGGTTTGGGTGCTCATGGTGGTGGCGGCAATGGGGTTGCTGGTGGGTGGGTTTCTGATGGTGGCCGTCAAGAAATGGGTGATGTTGGTGGCGGTGGCGCTCTTTCTGGTGCCGGTGCTGGTGGTTGTTGTCTGGAATTGTGTTTGGGGAAGAAAAGGACTGCTAGGGTTTGTGAGGAGGTACCCAGATGCTGAGCTCAGAGGTGCCATTGACGGACAGTACGTCAAGGTTACAGGGGTAATCACCCTCCCCATCTCTCTCAGATTTTCCTTTTCTTTTTCATATTTATTTATTTAGTTGCTTGCCCGCTCTTAAAATAATTGGGTTCTCTTGCTATTTAAATTAGATACTTTCCCAATTTATTATTGATAGGATTTTTCCCACTCCATAAATGCGGTTGAATAACAAAAAGATATTCTTGATAGGCCAAGGCAAAACGAGGGTTAAATCACGTAGAAATATTTGTAAGAGAACAAGGTTAGTGTGGTATAAACAGCTCAACCAAGGTCGATCCCGACAGAGGCTAACCGTCACCATTAACACTCTTATATAGTCATACCAACTTATGAGTTAACACATGCAAATTTGCAAAAATATAGAAAACACCCTTGTAGTATAAAGAACAAATTATCAAAAGCTCCTCGTCGGAGTTCTCCAAGAAAATAAAAACGTATTGAACCCTAAGGCAAGACTTGCTATATATAAAGAAAACTAGAAAATCATAATCCTACCAAAAATAGGTCTCCCAATAAATCTGGAAAACCAAATAAAATAATATAACTAAAATATACATTCCTATTCTACTTTGGTAAACTGGGTAGCCAGAAAGTCACACCTTTTCAAACCAAATATGCGTAAAATCAAGCATGCAAGTTGGCGTTGGAAAGCTTAAGATGCCCCCTTCAACTTTGGAGAAGGAATTTTCCTAAAATATCGTCATCTTCAATAACTTTAATGTCCAAACAATTCAAAAGCGTCAATCTGTGCACTTTGCATCTGCCTCCATTTAATTGTCATGACCAAGGTTTAGAATTAATGGCTGAAAATTTGACATAATCAACTTCACGTCTAAAGGAATCGGCTTCAATTGGAATCACTCCAAAATCCCATTGTTTCCTGTAATTCTAGCCGTTTGATTGTGACAATTAAATGAAGGCAGATGCCTAGTGCTGATAGATTGACGTTTTGAGACTGTTTGCCGTAAGTCTGTCAAGATGACATTTTTGGAAGAAATTTCCTTCTATAAAGTTGGAAACGACGTCTCAAGCTTTCGATTGATATCTCTTGGGACTGAACTCATACTGCTTTGGTCGGTCAAAAGGTCGAATTTCTGTGCGGTCCAAATGCCCATTAAATGAGGAATGTATTTTTCAATTTTATTATTTTATTTAGTTTTCCAGATTTGTTGGGTGACCTGGTTTAGGTAGGATTTGTATTGATCTAGTATTTATAGCTGAGTCTTAGCCTTATGGTTTCTCATGCACGACTTTGCTTTGAGAACTCGGTGTAGAGAGCTTGTCGATTGTACTTCATTATGCAAGGGTGTTTTTCCTATATTTTCATCTTAATAATTTTTTATATTTAATTATGACTGAGTTACTAATTACCTAGCTTAGCATGAATATATAGTTTCTTTTCAATTTACATATGATGTTATGCATGCTTGCTTTGAAGTGTCAACAACTGATTTTAAACTATGTATAAGTCTTAATGCTTAGCTACCATTAAGATGTTTAGGCAAGTAATTGGATGCAATTTTTGTTGAAATATCAACCTAAAATTGGTTAATGCTTTCTTGTGATTGATAATGTAAGTTCACTTAAGGCGAATGTCACGCTTTTAAGGGTTGCATGGTTTTTCAAACGTTTTTCACAAAACTTACTGAGTCTTGCATGTTTATTTTTATCTAAATGCCATAGACGGATTGCATGTTAGATATACATTCTAGTTTGAATGCCACAAGTTAATGCATTAGGAAAACCTAACCTTCAAAGTTACGTTTTTAGTTTTTGATGTTTTACTTGCACTTGTTCTTTTAATTCACACTTCCAATTTTCTAAATTTTGTATTAAATAGTTAATTAAGAATTGTGTTTAAGTACAAGTTATTTATACCAGAGAATGTCCTTGCTTGAGCAGTTTGTAGTACAATTACCTTTTCTCTTGCAACTATTTTTATGTGATTTAACCCCATTTATGCAGGGAGCTACTATATTTAAGCCTTTTGTTTAATGTAACATTTATAGTTTTGCGTTGAAGACACTTTGGGTCAATTGTTTGATTTTGACAAAGACTAATGTAAGGAGGTTGGATTATCACAGTCAATTGGAATGTTTCCATTTGTGTATTGTAGATATACGGGCATTTGGTACCACCTAGGAATTACATTTATCACTAGCAGAGAAGTTAAAAGTAAAACAATATTGCAGAAGCGGATTAGGTCAGTTGGCTGTGACAGAGTGTCTGCTCCTTTGCACTCATCACTCGAGTTTAATCTCCCTTCCATGTAGATTAGGGTTGATTAAAATGTTGCCATGTAAAAAATGTGAAACAATCTTGGATGTCACCATAGTAGTAGCTCTTTTATTCTAGTATGATGTTTGGGTTTTATTCTTCTATGCTTGTCTTTCATATCGTGGTAATATATGTGGATATTTCTGCATGTAGGTTGTTACCTGTGGCAGTATTCCGTTGGAATCGTCCTACCAAAGAGTACCTAGGTGTGTATATGTTTCCACAGAGTTGTGTGAATCTAAAGGATGCTGTGTGCACAAGTCGGAGAATAAAAAATCTAGACATTCAGAGGTTAGTTGTCAGAATATTTGTGCTTATGTGCCCTTAGTTGCGTTCAGTGTCAAAGTTTGGCCGACGATGATTTGTGATAAAGATTTGTAACTAATGCACTCAACTATCTCTGAGAAGTGAAACCTAGTAGTTACATACATGTATATAGATATATACACCATTGCTTTGTCTTTTGTAAATGTTTTACACCACAAAATGAATGCATATGCAATTCTTTGTGCAAAGATTTCAATCAGGCTGGAATTTTAAAAACTAATTTTATGTTTGTTTTGAACAGAAATATGTGTCTGACTTCTACTTATCAGACTTCCAATCGGGTTTAAGAGCATTAGTGAAAGCTGGCTATGGAGCCAAGGTTGCCCCATTTGTAAAACCAGCGACTGTGGTGGATGTGACAAAGGAAAACAGAGAGCTGTCTCCAAGTTTTTTGCGCTGGCTTGGTGAGCGCAGCCTCTCTGCTGATGACCGCGTAATGCGCCTCAAAGAAGGGTATTCTTCCTTTTTTGTGTCTAGTCATACTTTGTGCATGATCATACAAATTGTGAGGTTCTGGCGTTTACAATTTATAGGATTTTAAGAGTATATTTCTTCTTCGTCAGGTATATTAAAGAGGGTAGCACAGTAAGTGTGATGGGGGTTGTCAGACGCCATGATAATGTGGTCATGATTGTCCCTCCAACGGAGCCTGTCTCAACAGGTTTTCAATGGTTTCGCTGCCTTCTCCCAACCTATGTTGACGGTCTCATTCTGACATGCGATGATAATCAGAATGCTGATGTGGTTCCTGTGTAGATATATTCAGTTTCGTGATAGTTTTGTTTAGAAATGGGTTTTGCATGTGAAAATATGAAGGCTGAAACCGAAGGGAAAAACACACGACAACCGGCTCTGTTCTTTCCTTTCGCGGTTACGTGTATGTAAGCCTAAAGATGCAGTTCAGAAAGACTGAAGATACTGTGAAGGTGGTAATGTAATTGGGCAAAAAGGCTCTACTACTACCCTTTTGAAAAGGTTTGTAGATGATGTAACGCCGGAAATCTGGATGTTCTGATCGTCGGAAATCTGGATGCTCTGATTTCATGTACATATGTCATAGCTTCATAGTGTGCCCAAAGGGGTTCCGGCTGCCTTTCGTGACTTTCATCTGATGCTCCATTTTTATACAAAAAGTAGTTCCTAGGGTTTCTGTGGTTTCTTTTTGGTTCTCGTGTATTTGTATTTCATCCTGTAATGTGTATTGTTTGTGACAGGAAGAGTAATGTTGATATTCTTTTTAGCGCAAAAACAAGCTCAGTGACTTTTTAAGATTCATACAGCTGACCTCGGTGGGGTGAGGTTTTGTTATTGTTGTTGTAATGTTTCGTATCAAAGATTGTAAATGCAAAAATTACACTCCGATGTGAGATTCATATGTATTATTATATTTTGGAAACTTTAACAAAAATCTTCCGGTACTGTTTACTTTAACAAAAAATCACATATTTACACTAAAAAGTTAATCAGGGTACTATTTATTTTACCTTTTATTTTGTCGTTATTGTTAAAACTCAATTTTTAAACTTTTTTTCATTAGTTTTCCTTTATATTTTTCGGTATTATATTGGAAAGAATGACTATACATTATGAGATGGCGAAAATTAAACTCGAAAATCAATAGTAGGGAATCTTATTGATATTTACTTCAAGGTCTAACGCCAATTATGAAAAACATTTGTTCTTGTAGTTAATAGAGCAAAGAACATGTCGATAAAGAAGGGAACTAGAGTCTAGAGGGCATCCCTCCTGCCACGACTATAGTTTCTCCTGTTATGTAAGAAGCATCATCAGATGCCAAAAAGGCAGCGGCAGCAGCCATGTCTCCAGTGGTGCCGAGCCTGTTGAGCAACGTCTTCTCCTCGAGGGACTTCCTCTGCAACAAAATACCATTCGAGTTCAGTCAACCACGAAGGTGAAAGCCCCTTAACCGAGATCCGTTGTAAAGGAACTATATATATGCATGTATATACTTACCACAGCATCAGTTTCTGTAATGTATGAAGCAAAGTTTGTAGGAACAAAACCCGGAGCAACACAATTTACGCGAGTATCTGGCGCCATATCACCAGCAAGGGCCTATAACAAGAGCAGCAAAGAATGAGAAGAAGAAAATGTGTGGCTTCGGGAGTAGAAGAAACAAACGGCATAAGACATGAACCACCTACATACCTTGGTTAGCCCAAGAAGGGCTGTTTTAGTGACCCCATACATAGCCATGGCAGCTCCTGGTGGATTGTAGCCAGCAATTGAGGAAATGATAACAACGGAAGAACCCTTTGTCAAGTGCGGCGACGCATCCTGCAAAAATAATCTAATACTATAACCTAGCATACTACACCAGACATTTATGCACATCGAAAATGTGAGAAGAGGACAAAATAAGTCATATAAAAGTTTATCTCGGCAACTGTTTTATGGATCAAGTAGAAAATTTCCATCGGAAAAGAGATCATGACTGCTTAATCATTTATTCCTATGACATTTTACCTTGAGAAGAAGTATAGTAGCTTTGACGTTGATTTCCCATAGCTTGTCAAGCACAGATTCTTGGGTTTGCAATATGGGGTCAACTGATGGATTGGCAGCTGCATTTGATACTACCACATCTATTTTTCCAAATTTCTGCAAACAAACCAGTAAAATTCATCGTTTAGTACAATGGCATTGAAGAATCATTGAGACGGAGAAAGTGATTGTTTATAAGGAACATAGATCATCTCTTTTCGAAGGTGAGTTAGATCAGAGGTTGTAATCAAGTATAATTCATTATGACACTAGCAGCCTACTATATCTACCAGCTTTTGGATGTGTATTTCCCGTCTTGCTTCGATAGTAAACACAAAAAATCACGGATTCAACAAATGTTCTTACCTGCACAGTCTTGTTGATGAGATTCTTCCTTTGTTGCTCATTTGAAACGTGGCATACGACTCCCAACGCTTCAATTCCCTGAGCTTTAAGTTTCTCAACTGCTCCATCAACGTTTTTCTGGAACAATTTGATCAAGCACGAAAAAAAATTGCCCCGCCACAACCATTAAAAAACAGCATAAAACTCAATTACCACTTGCTGCTTATGGAAGATAGCAAAAGAAGTTTGTGATTCAAACATGTACGATTTAGATTGATTGAAGTTCATGGTGTGCAATATTTCACTAACTCTTCCTCTCTTCATTTTTCCCGGAAAAAAACATCCGAATTGATGGAACACATTAGCCCAATTATCAAAAACTTCTCCATTTTAATAAGCTAAAAATTCGTTTCTGACTGCTTCTGTAGAAAGCACTTACGGTATAGAATGCTTTTATTAAAAACATACGCTTGGTGCAATACTTCTCGCAAACGTAGTCAGAAGTTTTGGCAGTGAGAAAGCACTTTTATCCAGAAGCCGTCCGAAACATTTAATTTCATTTTCAGCAACAAGACATAACGAAATTCAGGGGTTCATCTTTCGATCCCAATTTCCACAGAAACCCGAAAGAAATCAAATTTAACTAAAATTGAAGAAACCCAGATGAATTTCACGTAAAAGAACAAAGTCAAAGATTCTTTCAGAAGAATTGATGAGTGTCGGAGACTGACCTGCTTGCGGGATGAGATGACGACGGAGGCGCCTTCCAAGCCGAGGCGCTCGGCGATGCCGAACCCGATGCCCTGAGTGGATGCCGTCACAATCGCTGCTTTGCCTTCGAACCTCCTCCCAATCTTCGATTTCTCCATTTTTCTTGGGTTTCTCCGTAACCAGACGGACTTGTTTATTTAGCTGAGCAAAGCCCGGGCAGAGGCAAGATTTCTTCTCCTTTTTTTTTTTTTTTTTTTAATTTTATTTCATTGTATATCGTGTCTCCAGAAATCATTGTAAATTTTTTTATTTAAAATTTAATGTAAACCACACCTAACGAAAATTAATTGCATAATGCACGATAAACAAATGTAATTAAAGGATTTCTAGGATCCTCACAAAATGGATCCCGCAAGAACGAGGATCCTCTCTTAACAATTATTGCCGCTGACTAACGCCAAGTAAGCAATTAAGAAACTAATTACATATGGACTCATTTGCAATTGTATTTTAAATAACTACTAAATGCATTTTTGATAAAAATATTTTTGAATTCAATCTTCAATAAAAATTTCGATTGATTCTCGAAAAGCACTAAAATGCTTCTTGCAAGTACATATCTATTTCTTCCTCAAAATCAATTTCACTGAAACACTTTTAAGTCATTTTAAAAGTATTTCCAAACAAACTTATAGTAATTATTTAATTTAGTACGACAAAACGTTATTAGTCATGTTGGTTATAACATCAAGTTTAAATTCTCCCTTCTAACAATATTTCAAGCTAATGATTATTTAGCTTAAGAAAGGCTAAAACTTTGATTATTAACCTCAAACCATCTCTTACATGCCCATGAAGAATGCAATCTCCCAAAAGTACTCAACTAAAAATAAACTCCATCAATCAGATATTAATCTCTATCAATTGTAGGGATTTCTGAATTTCTTCAAGAGCTCAGGGATGTCATAGCCAAGCATGTCATCCACAGCTTGAATCATTTTCGGCTTCAACTTGTCGAACTTATCGATGCTATAGCCGCCCAACACTTCCCGAAAGTGCTCCACGTCTGGAAAGTCGCCAGCCGGTAAATGGAAGTCCCTCTGAACCTGTTTTTTGGAAAAATTAACTAGAGTAAGCATGCCTCCAAAGATACAGATTTAAAGATCAAAGAGTGTTGTTTAAGAATCGATAAACCTTTGCAAATTCTTCTTCGAGGTTATCGATGAGTTTTCGCTGAGCCTTGGATTTTCCCATCACAGCAGGCATCTCTTTCTTCAGATGACTCATTATGTAGGCATGAATCTTAGCAGCTCTAGCACGTTTTACAAATTCATTGATCTGCAATATACGAAGTAATAGATTTTGGGATTCAAACGCAATGCGCGCAAGAAGAGCAACCAATCCTTCTTTCGTATATCAACCAAAACAAAATCAAGAAAGATCGAAAAGAGAAGCATATAATCTTACCCGGCGATCACATGCTTTCTTTGGTATATCAACCAGATCGGATAGGAGGTCATCTTGTTCTTTTTCGAACAGTTCTTTACCGATAGGGCCAACGACTCCTTCATTGACAGGCTTATCATTGAATGAGCTGCAAAGCCATGAAGAAATACCAACATTCGATCAAGATCAATTACACATCGAAAAACAATCCCAACGAAGTAACAAATTGGAAAAAAGAAAGCCTACCCGATATAAACACGCACGACCTCCGGAGTATTCAAAACTTTTCCAAGCGACCACATCAATGCCCCATAAACTCTCATCAGCTTCAGTGTGTAAACGAAGAGTTAATAACTTGAAATTTGCTTTCAATAAAAGTATAATGAATGCAATAAAAACTAGAGGTGCATCTCACTTGTTGAGTATCAACTTGATCAGCTTTATTCAAGACCACTCGAATCTTGTCATCATGACCACGTAGAGATGAAATAACACGCTTAAACTCATCGCTGATGTCGAGCTTATGAGGATCAAACAGAAGAAGAATGACATCACATTTTGCTGCAAACCATGATATAGCACCAGTGAAATCGTAGCTCCTTTGCGTTCGTTGCTTTTCTCCAGATAGAACTCCAGGGGTGTCCACAATTGTAATTTCATCTAGCAACTATAACAAAAAAAAAAAAAGGTTAAAACACTCCAAGAGGAAGACTATGGTGACAAAATCAACGGAAATGCTATACAAATAGAGGATTATAAAAATTTCAAAACTCACTGGATGTGGCATTTGTGAACACTCAAATTTGGACAAAAATGCACCTCCGAAAGCTGTTAGACCACTGAAAGGCATGTCTGCATGAACAGCTATAGTATTTCCAGGAATACTCCTCTCATCAGGTCCAGACTGAGAACAGAATTGTGATCGACAATTAGAAATTATGAAAAAATTTAACATACAATATAAAATTCAGAGAGTACAAAGAAATAATGATAAACTTGATAGACTTTTAGAAGGAAACCAGGTGGTTAGCAATTATACCATCACTACAACGAATCTATCTGTAGTAGGTTCTGGTCCAATGTGAGCTCCTGTTCCAACAAGCGAATGTTAAGCTCATCAACGCTAAGGTTGTCAATTATTCATTTCAAAATTAAAATAGAGATAACTTAACCAACCTGGATAGTCGCATCGTAACAAATGTTTAATAAATGTTGTTTTCCCAGTTGAATACTGACCCAAAAGCATGACCATGGGTTTAGCATCAAAATCACTATTAGTCTGCAAAGAAATAAACCAGCCATATGTTTAGCAAATGTACTATCCAAACGAAACAGTGCAAAGAAGAGCAAAGGGATATTTGATTCCCCAACACACTTTGAAGACTAAAGAGGTGAACTACACATCCAAACATATAGAAAATCCACTCACCAACGATGGAGATGCAAAATCATTGAAACGATATGCAAGTTCCAAAGGCTTTAGTTTCTCATTGTACAATCTCTTCAAGCCATCAACGATAGAAGTCACAGCATTATGAGGCAGCTGAAGAAAAATGTTAAAATAGTCAGGCAATAAGGAAGGAGAAGATATCCCTCCATAAGTAAAAACGGGTTGATCTATAGATGACAAAAAAGATAAAATGTGACATTCGATGAATTAGAATACAGAAGAAACTAATTCCTTTCAATCGAATAAGTAAAGAAACTCGTTAAGGAGATTGTTTAATTCATGAAAAAACATACGACGAGTATAAAAATACAGCAGTAATCAATTGCACAATGGACATCTGGTCTTACTTTCTTTGCTGATTTTGAACCAAACCGCTGAACTGATGGTTGAAATTGAGCAGTTCCTACATCATTGCCAAGGAAGACATTCAGTACAAGATTATAACAAGTACATTCCCAAAAAAAGTTGGATCGATATTCTAACCATTTACTTCAACTCCATATGTTGTTAAACTCTTGGTTTTCTGTCAGTACAGAATCGAGAAAATAGTAAGTGAAAGTCACAATGTATGATATAAAGTCAAAAGGGAGGTAAAGGGAAGACACTCACAGCTATCAAATCATCCAAACCTTCTATTACTGGAGGTTTAATGTTTTCCCAGTCAACTGCAATTGAACATGAATAACTTGAGGAACGAAATGAATGAGAACTAGATAAAATGTATATGTTGGTTCTTCCATATTTACGAAAACAGAAAATACGATATTAAACGGAGATTCTTGCCTGCGGTTTTGAGGATGTCTGGGCTTAGTTCATGTTCTTGTGCCAAGGAAATCATCTACCAAATTCAACCACACTTGAGGGTAAGATTCTATTACAATTCTCAATAGCTAATAAAACATACACTAATCAAGAAATATATCCCCAAAATTATGCACAACCTGCATTGCAGTCACGAACTCCGAAAACCCCAAAAATCCCTGCCGTTTCGTGTCAGCAATCGCCCAAACCTTGAATGATAAATGAGAAAACAAAAGGTGAGTTCCAAACAATCATACCTAATCCCAAACACAACCAAATTAACTTCCAATACATATCGATCTGAGGGTAAAACCATACAATCATACTTTCCTAGTCGAACATAATTGTTTCGGTACTACTTACGGAAGAGAGAAAAGCATTTTCATTTCTCACAACCAAAACCACTTTTGACTGTGACTGACACAATATATATAGAAGTGCTTCTGAGCAGCTGTAATGTGCTTTCAAATAAGTATTTGGACTTTTGTAAAAATTTCAAAGTGTTTTTACCAAAAGCACTTATGAGCAATAGTGACTTCTACTTCTACATAAGCAATCCCTATAAACAAAGATAACTATTAGCCTGCTATAGCAAAAGAATGAAAACCTGCTTGAGTTCTTCTCGAGAAAGCTTCGACATGGCGAAGAACTTGGTGGCTTCGTTTCCAGTAATACGGCCATCGCCATCTAACAACCAGAGCAATACGATTAACAGGCAATCGATCAGAAGTTCAAAACCAAACTTTTAATCAAAATTTTGCGTAGGAAAAAGAGGATAGCATATTTCACCGGAATCAACCAAGTTGAACCACTCCTGGTAAATCTTCTGATGCTCTTTCGGGCACACACCGGTCCGACCCGATCCAATCTCCATTCGGACGAAAACAGGAGGAACTTCACTCAGAAATTTGAAAACCAGAGAGAGAGAGAGAGAGAGAGAGTGAGTGAATTTTCTCTGTTTTCGTAACAGCATTTGGCGCTTGGGTTTTTATTTCCAATGCAATGGCAAACGGCGTCGCATTGGGGTCGTGCGGGGCCAGGGTCGCTATGGAGCGACACGCATGATTTTTATTGACTTTGAACGGTTGGGCGATGTGAAAATCATGGTGATGGAGCTGGATGTTGAAAGTGGGCCCCATCGGGGCTCGACGGGATATAATCGGGCCGTTGGCGTAATAGAGCACAGTATAAGATGATGGGGCCTTTTGTAGGGCATTCTGACCTACCATAATATTTGAATTTGGGTAACGATGAACAATAACATATTTGAAATTTTGAACTTTAATTTCGAGCGCCATTTAATTTCGATTACTTTTTATTTTAATTTGTTGGATAATTATTTTCCAAAACAACATCAATAAAAGTTTATCTCATTAAGTAAAATCGACTCTATGATTCTTAAAACGTTACTGTAGCGTCAAATATTTCTTTAGTTCAAAGTACTTCTTGTTTTTTGTAAAAAAAAAAACTTTTGAATAGCAACTCTATTGTAAACAAACTCGATTCAAATATACTTCCATTAATTATCCAACAAAAAAAATACTTACATTAACAAAATAGAATGCAAGAAATTCTTTATCAACATAAATATTAGACACGTGAAATAATAACATAACCAAAGAAAATTAAACACATAACAATCAGGAATAATTGTTGCACAAAAATTGAACAATTACTTATTACTCAGTAGCGACGACGAAATTTTCATTAAAAAAAAAAAGAAAAAAATAATAAACTGTCCGGTCTCAGAGAAACTAGAGAATAATTGAGTTTCTTTATCTTGCCATAAAAGGACCAAAGCATGATCATCTCCATGTCATTGCCCTATTTACTTGAAAATATGCAGCACCAACTCTGCGCAAGAACATATGGAAAATTTATGTATTAACAGTAATTCGTTGATGAAAATTTAAACTATCGAGAATATGTAATTACGAAACTTTGTTTGGTCGCAAAATTACCTTTGATTTGGAAGGCGATTTTCCACGTTTATTCGCGCTGTTGAGATTGTTGCGTGGTTGCTGAGGCACATTTGGGAACTTTGATGCAGTTTTCTTTTCTTCTTTCACTCGTTCAAATATATAAGTAAAACCTTCACCAGATTGGGGATCGTTTTCATCCCAATCCCCAAATTTGGGTATTGAAGCAACTCTAGTATGCTGTCACATTACAAATTTTCCGCACTTTAGCAATGAATTCTACGTAAGTGGGACAATCACAATTTACGAGTTATAATACGACAGTTGATGACAAAGTCTATGTTTCATAAAAAAAAAGGGCATAATATTAGTAAATAGATATATGTTTTATGACATTAACGGATTGATAACACCATCTGACGGTGCCAAGGTTTTATCAATCCGTTACTGTAGAGAGAAAAATGAAGAGAACTTACAGTATCGTGTTGACTAAGATTACTGGACTGATGAGTGCTACTGCCGGTACTTTTAGGCTTGCTCTGGGAATTGGAAGCGCTATGACTACGATCACTTCCTGATGAAGCCAAGCTACTTTTTCTATCAGATCTCTCACGGTGGTGTCTCGGTTGTTGCTGCAAGAGCGAATAATCAGAGCTGCTCCTTTCGCTGCCAGACCCCGATGCGTAACTCTTGCGGCTCCCTCCAGAAACCCTATGCTCATGCGCAATGCCATGTCGCTGATACGCACGGTGGCTACTGTCTCTTTCAGTTTGGCGGACTTTTTCGCTTGAGGTTTGTGGTTTGCTGCTCGAACTCGTGGATATGTAAGGAGGTTGTGCGGCGGAGGACTCAAGCATGCTCTTGAAGGCCTCTGGGTTGTCTTCGGGATCATTTGGATTTCCCTTCACTCCATTTTTACGAGCGCTCTCAAAACATGCAGTGTATGATATGTTGTCACTGTCCCAGTCCCCAAATTTTGGGACATGGGGTTTTTTCTGCAACAAATTAATCTTTTTAATATTGTTTCTTACAACAACAAAAATCTTCCATGAGGACTTCCATGAATAGAGATGACATTGTGATTATATTCTGGACAATTCGCTCGACGTTATATAAGAAGTTAAAACATATGATAGTGTGTGATTTGCATCGTCCACAATGATGTCGTTGTAAATAAGTTTTAAAATTATGCTCATATAAAGAATCAAGGAAACTTGGCTAAAATGATAAAACTGTATATCACAATTGTTGAACTACTATTCAAAACTTAAAGATCCAACGAGACATAAAAATCAAGGGAACTTGACTAAAATGAAAAAACATTATATCACAATTGTTGAACTACTAGTCAAAATTAAAGATCAAACGACATAAAAACCAAATATCAACAAATTAATAATCAATGACTGACCAAATATGGCAATCAAATATTGACAAGATACTGAAAGTGATCACTTTACAATTGAAATTTGAAAATTGATCATTTTAGACAATTTCATTCAATATGAATTTAGTCAAAACATTGGATAGCATCAAATATTTTCTAATTAGGATCAATCAACAAAGATTGTCAGCATTTATCAATTCAAATACCGCCCTTACGGTATGAACTAATCTAATAAATCCATGATATTCCTTACAAAAATGAAATATTTTCCAATCATCACCAACCCAAGAATGTATAAAAAGGTCGTACCCAGTGCACAAGGCTCCCGCTTTACGCAGGGTCTGGGAGAGGTGAATGTCGGCTAGCCTTACCCCCATTTATGGAGAGGCTGCTCCCAAGTCTCGAACCCGAGACCTACCGCTCATGGGCGAAAGCACTTGCCATCGCACCAAGTGCGACCTCTCCAACCCAAGAATGTATATGGCCCTAAAATCATTAAAAAAAAATATATATATATATACGTGTGAAAGAAATCATGATCAATTTCTTCAAAAATGAAAAAATACAGTTAGTAGCTACGAGGCAAATTGTAATACTGAACAAAGTATAATATACAGTAAGAATTTCAATACTAAAAACAGAAAATAACTTACGGCCATAATATCAGGTGAATAAATTGTGCAGAAATAAGTCCTTAAGAAGAAGAGGAACAACAACAATGGATGGGAAGACGAAAACTATAGAAGAAGGGCGATTGATCCAATTACTTGTTGTTTTCAGAGAATATATCCCGTACGCGTTTGGAGCACCAAGAAAATTGGGGGACATGGACGTGCCTTAGAAAATTGCCGATCCGATGGTTACAAAGTTTGCTAAGCGTGTAAACCTGTTCAAAGCCTCGACAAACAGTGTATTTGCTTGCTAGCTTATACTATAAGTTCAATTTATTCATAAAAAAAACTCCTATAGGTGATTTTTTTTGTTTTTAACAAAAAACAAAAGAAAACAAACGAGAACAAGAAAACAAGCATATGTATGCCATGGTTGCTATGAAAGTGGACGTTCTGTCGTCCTCTTGCGCATCTTCTCTTCAATTCTGAATTTTCACACAAAATAGTATGAATTCTAGAACGTCATTACACTCGATTTTGCACAAGTACTCCTCTGTTTTGGTTTTGGAATTTTCACACAAGGTAAACATTATTCCAAAGTTGTTTTTCATTTCACTATATATATATATATGTGTGTGTGTGTGTGTGTGTAAAATTCACATGAACAGAGTTTTTATGGGGAAATTATGCACAAATATAGTACATTACGAACATGAATATTATATAGTAAAGAGGAACAAAATAAGCAAAATTATGTGGCTTAAGTAAAAGGACTCCTAAAGCAAGATATCAAATAATCAGAATATAAAAATACAGAAGACAAAACCAAAAACCTGCTTAATGTCGACAGAAGAATTGCAGTTTGTTTGTTGATTCCATTCTAATCCAAAACAAAAAAATAAGGAAAACGTTTCCTTCTAATTAATTAATTGAAGGGATAAAAAATGGTAAAATGCAACTGATCATCATCAAATGATCATAAAGAGAGAGCAGTAAATGAGAGTATACCTATAGGGACATTTGTTTTTTCTTATTTATTACTCTTCTAAACGAGCTCATATACAAGTCGAAAAACCCATAGTGTGTGGGGTAAAAAAAGGGGATACGTATGGAAACTAGGCGATGCAGAAATTAGTGCATGTTTATATGATTGCTTGTTCATATGTACGATGTTGGATATAATACAGAAATAATACACAGATGCATGATTCCTTTTATATAATTTTAGATACGGCACATTATTAACATTACCTTAATTACTAGGTGACACCCCTATAAGGAAACATGCATTTAACCTTGGAACCCAATATATTTCAGTTGTTCATGAATTAGAGATTGATGATCATCTTTGTGGTATCTCCGAGATATTTTCAAATGTATTAGTGATATTTGTCAAATGAGGTATATTATTTTAGGAAAACTAATGAAAATGGTTTGAAAACTTTGAGTTTTAATGATAAGGACAAAATAAAGGGTAAAGTAAATAGTACCATGATTGACTTTTTAGTGTAAAAATGTGATTTTTCGTTAAAGTGAACAGTACCGGGTGCTTTTCGTTAAAGTTCCCTATTATTTTTGGGAATTGTTTTTGGCACTTCAAAAATCTCATTATACACTCCAAACTTTCTATATTTTGAAAAGAAAAATACACTTATGAAGAGTGTAGGATGATATTTTTAGAGTGTCAATAACATTTCCCTTATTTTTACTTATTATAATAAGAATCGAGGACACATGCTCCATTTTAGCTACAAGCCTACAACTAGTGCCACAACCAATTGTTTTCTCATGTAGAATGTGATTTTTGAATAGTCTTCTGTTCATCCAAAATATCAAGCAATCATCGATTTATAATGTCACAGCCCGTCCCAGAATTACTAAATACCGAGGACGTGAAATTACAAAAACGCCCTTAAACGGGATTAAGGTGCGTAAATTTGGTATTTGTTTTACACTAAGATCTTAAACTAGGGTTTAGATTTACATTTGTTTGGTCTAATAATTTTGTATTGGACTTAGGTGGGATCCCCACCTCCTGAAATCCTTCCCCAAAACCCGTAGGTTGTCTCTCTCCCTCTTTCTTCCTCATCTCTCCCTCAGAAACACTCTCTCTCTCTTACTCTCGAACTCTCTCAAGCTCTCGGACAAACACCAAGAACAACCACAAACGTGCACCAACGTCCAATCTAAGATCATCTTCGTGATCTTGGGAACTTCACGAGCACGGGGGTATAAGTTTCAGGTAAGTTTCATTTCTGAAATCCTAGTTTCAAAACACCCCGTGAATTGACACTGTTCACGAACTTAAAATTGGTTGTGTTTTAGGCTAAAGCAAGATCACCACGAGTCTTAGGAAGTCCTAAGGAGGCTCGGAGTGCCTCGTTTGAACAAAATGGACGTCGGGATCGTCGGGTTCGAGTTTGGCCGAAATTGAGGAATTTTGGAAGGTATGATCTAGTTGTTTTTAGGCCCTAAAACCCTTCCAACGTGATAGTACATGTTAAATGCTTCATTTTGGTATAAAATGCGAAGAAATTGGTTGAAAAACGAAGGAGAATAGTGGATTTGAAATTTTTCCAGAAACCGGCGAACAGTCGCCGGCGACCGGCGACTCGCCGGAGAAGACAGGGAATCTTCCGTCAAGTTTGACGGAATATTCCGACGCCGTTAGTTAACTTTAACGGAAACCGTTAGTTTTTAACGGAATATACTAGGATTTGACGGAATATTCTCTAACGCCGTTCACTGTAGCCGTCAGTGTGCATGTCACGTGGCCGCGCGTGGGCCGCGCGTAGGTCCGTGCCACGTCAGGCGCGTGGGGGCGCGTGAGGACTCCAAAAATTATTTTAAAAATATGGGGATGATCCTGAGGTTGTGTAGGTCACTTTGGTATATTTATATACCCAATTTGAGCATCGTATGAAGAATTAATTACCTAGTTTGGTTTAGGTGCGTTAAATGTGCGTTAAATGATTGTTTTAAGTTATTTCACTTCTAGGTGGAACTTTTAACGAGGACGAGCACATCCAGGGGCGTCAAGGGGGTTACGACCCGGCGACATACCAGTGAGTGGGCATTTGTTTTTATATATACCTATATACTCGATTTCCCCAGAAATCAAATTTAAATGAAAAGTATATTGAAATGAAATGAAATATGATGTGATTGCCATGCATAGAATATTATGGATATTATGAACTGTCGTATGATGCATATATGTATGATGGTGCTGTGGAAGCACAGGTAAGTATTTAATTAATATTATGATGATGATGATGATATATTGAGCTCATATCCTGCACCATGGTTTAGTGCTTATAGTATTCACCGCATCGCACGCTCGCCTTGGATCCAAGTAGATGCTGGTCGTACAGTCCACGCGGAGTGGGTACGACGGGCCAGTCGTAGAGTGTTAGTGAGATTATGACTGGTGGGTGACCTTAGGTTATTGTATACAGATGATTGATGAGAGAAGCACTAGAGCGAATATTACCATGAGTCGTTCAAACTACATTAGGTAGTTCCGACTTATGTGCAGAAGGCCGGACAGGTCACGCGGAGTGACTCCGGCAGAGAGTGAGATTGATAGATGTTGAGCTCTAGGTTCAATCGTTCAGGGCTATTAGAGGACCTACGATTGATTATTTCTTTTACCTGATTATATTATGTTAATGCATTCATACTAAACTGTTGAAATTGGCATGGTACATTCTTTATTGAATCTGTTATAAGATTGATGATTGAGACAGTTGAGATATATATGCTATATACTATTTTTCTGGGAAAGTATACAGGTTTTCCAAAAAGGGGTTATAATTGTGGATTTATGAAATGATTTGGAAAAGATTGATTTTCGCCCACTCACGTTTTCTGTTTTTCGCCCCTCCAGGTTCTAGTTGATAGTTGAGGCGTTGGTGGCCTACGAGGACTGCTTCAGCGTTCTGACAGACTAAATAAATGTAGGATTCACCCGAGGGTGTTGTAAAATAGTTATGTTCCTACTTGACTGCACCTAGATGCTTATGCTCTGTTTATGTGTGTTTAGTACACTCTTATGCACATAGAATGCTAGGTTGTAAATAACTGAAATTAGTGGTTTTCGTTGACTCGTATTTTATTATTAAATCGTTTCCGCTTGCGTTATGGTTACGTCACACTCACGTGACGGCCAGCACGTCCTAGTCTTCGGGTTAGGGTGTGTCAGTTTGGTATCAGAGCATAGGTTGCAGTCCTGTATAACTAATGAGTTCTTCTATTGATTTTGTTATGTTTTCTGTCAGAATTATGCCGCCTCGTAGAGATCCTCGCCGTGCTGCTGAGCCTAATTTCCCCGATATAACTCAGTTAGGGGCAGCAATGGCTCAAGCTTTTCAGGCTAATATCCGTCCTCCTCAGAGAACGCCCGTAGAGACGATGTATAATCTGAAATTGGAAACCTTTGAGGGAAATGAAGGTTATGAAGGGGCAGAAAAGTGGTTGGATCGAATTGAGCAGACCTTTCAAGTGATGCAAAGTCAGGGAAACCTGCCAGCTAATAGATGGGTGGAGACTACCACCTGGTTTTTGGGCCGTGAGCCAGCTGCGTGGTGGATAAATCAGTCGAGGCACATGGCACCTGAAAGGGCAGCCGAATGGGAGGTATTTAAGGAAAATTTTATGAAGAGATTTGTTCCTCCGGAATATATAGATCTCAAGAAACAGGAATTCACCAGTCTGAAGCAGAGAAATATGTCTGCACATGAGTACTACAGGAAGTTTACTGATTTATCCCGTTATGATTCTGATTTAGCGGGTAATCAAGCAGAAATGCTTCGTCGTTTCAAGCTAGGATCTAAGAAGAAGTACAGAACGTTTGCCAATGCACTTCCCTGTGCCGATTATCATGAGTATTTTGAGATTCTGGTCAGGATGGAAGACTCTGATAATCTTCCGGACAGTGAGGATGAAGATGATAAGGGTAATGGTCAGAAGAAAAATGAGAAAGGTAAAGGTGTTTCCATTCCAGGACCTCGTCAGACGCAGAATTTCAAGAAAAGTGGAATGAGTTCGAGTTCTTCCAGTGGTGGATTTAGTGCCACAGGTCCGAGGAGAGGAGGTGGTAGGTTTGGTAATGGACCTAGATTTTCTGGTCAGAGAGGCTTTAGTGGTGTTGGTAATTCGGGTCCTCCGTTATGTCGCCGTTGTAATTTCCGACATCATGGGGAATGTAGGAGAAGCAGTGGTGCATGCTTTACATGTGGTCAGACAGGACATAGAGCTATGTATTGTCCCCAGAATCAGCAGAGGCCCCAGCAGCCTGTTATGCCAACATCAGCACCGACTCAACAGAACTTTAATTCAGGCAGTTATGGCCAGGGTGGTCGTGGTGGTGCTTATCACTATCAGGGTGATGCTGCTCCTTATGCTCCGGGACAGTATCACTATTCCCAGGATCCTTATTTTCAGAGTGGATATTCTCAGGATCAAGGAGGTTATACTTCATATCCGTCTATACCAGCTAGCGGATCTCAGTGGTATCAGGGGGGTCAGCCCCAACAGAGCGGAGTTGCTGCTAGTAGTACATGGTCGTTTAGGCCGCCTGCCCAGGCAGGTCAAGGACGTACTCACCAGGGACGAGGTAACCAGAGTGGCAGAGGTCGTGGAGGACGACAGCCAGCTCAGGGACGTGTTAACCACATCTCGCTGCAAGATGCTCAGAACCATCCAGACTTGATTATGGGTACGTTGAATATTCTTGGTCATTTTGCTAGAGTCTTGATTGATTGTGGTGTTAAATGATGTTGATTCCGGTAGTGTGGAGGAAGTCGGAGTAGTCAGACACTATCCTGATGTATTTCCAGATGATTTACCTGGGTTGCCTCCAGATAGAGATGTGGAATTTTCGATTGAATTGCTTCCAGGTACGAACCCTATCTCTTTGACTCCTTATAGAATGGCACCAGCGGAATTAAGAGAGTTGAAAATTCAATTGCAAGAGTTAATTGATAAAGGTTTCATTCAGCCTAGTTCTTCACCTTGGGGAGCTCCAGTGTTGTTTGTAAGAAAGAAAGATGGAACTTTGAGATTGTGCATTGATTACAGGCAATTGAATCGGGTGACGATTAAAAACCGTTATCCCTTGCCTCGTATAGATGATTTGTTTGATCAGCTCAAAGGTGCCTGTGTGTTTTCTAAGATCGATTTGAGGTCTGGGTATTATCAATTAAAGATTAAAGATGAGGATGTTCATAAAACAGCTTTCAGGACTCGTTATGGGCATTATGAGTTTTTGGTGATGCCATTTGGATTAACGAACGCTCCTGCAGCTTTCATGAGATTGATGAATGAAGTATTCCAGGAATATCTTGACAAGTTTGTTATTGTTTTTATTGATGATATCCTGGTATATTCTAAGTCGAAATCAGACCATATTCGACATCTTAACTTGGTGTTAAGGAAATTGAGGGAACACCGGTTATATGCCAAATTTAGTAAATGTCAATTTTGGCTGGATCAAGTGGCATTTTTGGGACATGTGGTATCAGCTCAGGGAATTCAAGTGGATCCTCAAAAGATAGCAGCAGTGGAAAATTGGGAACAACCTCGAACGGTCACTGAGGTGCGGAGTTTTCTTGGTTTGGCAGGTTATTATAGACGGTTTGTTCAAGACTTTTCTATGATTGCCTTGCCATTAACGAAGTTAACCAGGAAGGATGTTAAGTTTGAATGGGATGAAAGTTGTGAGCAAAGTTTCCAGCAGTTGAAGTATTGCCTTACTCATGCACCTGTGTTAGTACTTCCTGATGATAACGGTAACTTCGAGATCTATAGTGATGCTTCTTTGAATGGTTTGGGTTGTGTTTTGATGCAGCATAGTAGAGTGATTGCCTATGCTTCTAGGCAGTTGAAGACTCACGAAAGAAACTATCCGACTCACGATCTTGAGTTGGCAGCTATTGTGTTTGCTTTGAAGATTTGGAGACATTGTCTCTATGGCGAGAAATGTAAGATCTTTACCGATCATAAAAGCCTTCAGTACCTTTTCACTCAGCATGATCTTAATCTTCGTCAGAGAAGATGGTTGGAATTGTTAAGTGATTATGATTGCACGATTGAGTACCATCCGGGTCGTGCAAATGTGGTAGCTGATGCTCTGAGTAGAAAACCTCAAGGGCGACTTAATGCTTTGTATGCCAGTCGTGTTCCTCTTCTGGCAGAGTTGAGATCTACTGGAGTAGAGTTAGAATGGGAAGAGCAAAGTGAAGCTTTTCTTGCCAGTTTTCAAGTCAAGCCAGTTTTAATTGATCGGGTGCTTGCAGCTCAATCGTGGGATGAAGAGATTCAAGAATTGATCAATTTAAGAAATGAAGGGAAGAAGAAAGATCTCAAGATCCGAGGATCAGATGGTATGCTTATGCAAGAGAACATGATGTATGTGCCTAATAATGAGGAACTGAAGAAAGAAATCTTGGATGAAGCACATTGTTCGGCTTATGCTATGCACCCAGGAGGAACTAAAATGTATCATACCATTCGACCATTCTACTATTGGCCGGGTATGAAGAGGGAGATTGCGGAGTATGTTAGTAGGTGTATTGTTTGCCAGCAGGTTAAGGCTGAAAGAAAGAAGCCGTTTGGGAGATTGCAACCACTTCCCGTTCCCCAGTGGAAATGGGAGAATATAACGATGGATTTTGTGTATAAGCTGCCACGTACACAAAATGGTTTTGATGGCATTTGGGTGGTTGTAGATCGACTTACCAAATCAGCACATTTTATTCCAGTAAGGGAGAAGTATTCTTTAAATAATTTGGCTCAGTTATTCATATCGAAGGTTGTAAAGTATCATGGTGTCCCAGTGAATATTATTTCTGATCGAGATCCAAGATTTACTTCTAAGTTTTGGATAGCTTTTCAAGAAGCTTTGGGTACTAGATTGCTTTACAGTACAGCTTATCATCCACAGACAGATGGTCAGTCAGAGAGAACTATTCAGACACTCGAGGATATGTTGAGATCCTCTGTGATGCAATTTGGTGATTCTTGGCATGATCGTTTGGATTTGATGGAGTTTGCCTACAATAATAGTTTTCATTCGAGTATTGGAATGTCTCCATTTGAATCACTTTATGGTAAAGCTTGTCGTACGCCATTATGTTGGTCAGAGGTCGGTGAAAGAATACTTGAAGGGCCAGAGATTGTGGATGAGACTACTCAGAATATTCAGGTAATTAAATCTAACCTGAAAGTGGCCCAGGATAGACAAAAGAGCCTAGCGGATCGACATACCACGGACAGAATGTATAATGTGGGCGACTATGTTTTTCTGAAATTATCGCCTTGGAGAGGTGTGGTTCGCTTTGGAAAGAAAGGAAAGCTAAGTCCCAGGTACATTGGACCTTATGAGATCACTGAGAGGATTGGTGAAGTTGCTTACAGGTTGGAGCTACCTCCAGAGTTGTCTAAGGTACATAATGTGTTCCATGTCTCGATGCTTCGGCATTATATGTCAGATCCTTCACATGTGATTCCTCCTCAACCATTGGAAATTAATCCGGATTTGACGTATGATGAGGAACCAGTGACTATACTGGATTGGAAAGATAAGACTTTGAGGAATAAGACCGTGAGCTTGGTAAAAGTATTGTGGAGAAACCATTCAGCTGAAGAAGCTACATGGGAAACAGAAGAACGAATGAGAGTTATGTATCCGAGGTTATTCTATGACTTTTGATGTTCTGGTTAGTGATTGGAATTTCGGGGACGAAATTCTATAAGGAGGGGAGATTGTCACAGCCCGTCCCAGAATTACTAAATACCGAGGACGTGAAATTACAAAAACGCCCTTAAACGGGATTAAGGTGCGTAAATTTGGTATTTGTTTTACACTAAGATCTTAAACTAGGGTTTAGATTTACATTTGTTTGGTCTAATAATTTTGTATTGGACTTAGGTGGGATCCCCACCTCCTGAAATCCTTCCCCAAAACCCGTAGGTTGTCTCTCTCCCTCTTTCTTCCTCATCTCTCCCTCAGAAACACTCTCTCTCTCTTACTCTCGAACTCTCTCAAGCTCTCGGACAAACACCAAGAACAACCACAAACGTGCACCAACGTCCAATCTAAGATCATCTTCGTGATCTTGGGAACTTCACGAGCACGGGGGTATAAGTTTCAGGTAAGTTTCATTTCTGAAATCCTAGTTTCAAAACACCCCGTGAATTGACACTGTTCACGAACTTAAAATTGGTTGTGTTTTAGGCTAAAGCAAGATCACCACGAGTCTTAGGAAGTCCTAAGGAGGCTCGGAGTGCCTCGTTTGAACAAAATGGACGTCGGGATCGTCGGGTTCGAGTTTGGCCGAAATTGAGGAATTTTGGAAGGTATGATCTAGTTGTTTTTAGGCCCTAAAACCCTTCCAACGTGATAGTACATGTTAAATGCTTCATTTTGGTATAAAATGCGAAGAAATTGGTTGAAAAACGAAGGAGAATAGTGGATTTGAAATTTTTCCAGAAACCGGCGAACAGTCGCCGGCGACCGGCGACTCGCCGGAGAAGACAGGGAATCTTCCGTCAAGTTTGACGGAATATTCCGACGCCGTTAGTTAACTTTAACGGAAACCGTTAGTTTTTAACGGAATATACTAGGATTTGACGGAATATTCTCTAACGCCGTTCACTGTAGCCGTCAGTGTGCATGTCACGTGGCCGCGCGTGGGCCGCGCGTAGGTCCGTGCCACGTCAGGCGCGTGGGGGCGCGTGAGGACTCCAAAAATTATTTTAAAAATATGGGGATGATCCTGAGGTTGTGTAGGTCACTTTGGTATATTTATATACCCAATTTGAGCATCGTATGAAGAATTAATTACCTAGTTTGGTTTAGGTGCGTTAAATGTGCGTTAAATGATTGTTTTAAGTTATTTCACTTCTAGGTGGAACTTTTAACGAGGACGAGCACATCCAGGGGCGTCAAGGGGGTTACGACCCGGCGACATACCAGTGAGTGGGCATTTGTTTTTATATATACCTATATACTCGATTTCCCCAGAAATCAAATTTAAATGAAAAGTATATTGAAATGAAATGAAATATGATGTGATTGCCATGCATAGAATATTATGGATATTATGAACTGTCGTATGATGCATATATGTATGATGGTGCTGTGGAAGCACAGGTAAGTATTTAATTAATATTATGATGATGATGATGATATATTGAGCTCATATCCTGCACCATGGTTTAGTGCTTATAGTATTCACCGCATCGCACGCTCGCCTTGGATCCAAGTAGATGCTGGTCGTACAGTCCACGCGGAGTGGGTACGACGGGCCAGTCGTAGAGTGTTAGTGAGATTATGACTGGTGGGTGACCTTAGGTTATTGTATACAGATGATTGATGAGAGAAGCACTAGAGCGAATATTACCATGAGTCGTTCAAACTACATTAGGTAGTTCCGACTTATGTGCAGAAGGCCGGACAGGTCACGCGGAGTGACTCCGGCAGAGAGTGAGATTGATAGATGTTGAGCTCTAGGTTCAATCGTTCAGGGCTATTAGAGGGCCTACGATTGATTATTTCTTTTACCTGATTATATTATGTTAATGCATTCATACTAAACTGTTGAAATTGGCATGGTACATTCTTTATTGAATCTGTTATAAGATTGATGATTGAGACAGTTGAGATATATATGCTATATACTATTTTTCTGGGAAAGTATACAGGTTTTCCAAAAAGGGGTTATAATTGTGGATTTATGAAATGATTTGGAAAAGATTGATTTTCGCCCACTCACGTTTTCTGTTTTTCGCCCCTCCAGGTTCTAGTTGATAGTTGAGGCGTTGGTGGCCTACGAGGACTGCTTCGGCGTTCTGACAGACTAAATAAATGTAGGATTCACCCGAGGGTGTTGTAAAATAGTTATGTTCCTACTTGACTGCACCTAGATGCTTATGCTCTGTTTATGTGTGTTTAGTACACTCTTATGCACATAGAATGCTAGGTTGTAAATAACTGAAATTAGTGGTTTTCGTTGACTCGTATTTTATTATTAAATCGTTTCCGCTTGCGTTATGGTTACGTCACACTCACGTGACGGCCAGCACGTCCTAGTCTTCGGGTTAGGGTGTGTCATATAATCTTCGGATAAATGGGTTGTCATTATCTTTTGCTTGCCAACTATTATAATACTGATGAAGATAGAATCTGTGAGTTGACTTGAAGTCATTGATTACCAAATACACGATTGCTGTATTTTCAAATATATTGAGAGATTAGTTTTCCAGTTTTGGGAAGAAGAGTTGTTAGTATAACTTAGGTTCATAATAAAACCTTTTTTGTTTTACATGTATATTCACTAAACGCTCAATTTTGCTTTTATGAAAACAGATTTTAAGAGCAACATACACATGCTTTTAAAAGTTGCTATTTGGAAGTCATTACTCTTAAAATAAGCAGGATATTTTTTTAACTAAACATTGTGAAACAACTTTTGGTGAGAAAAAAAAAAACAATATCAAACAGGGTCTCAACATGGAATTTTATCAACATTGTCTACTCATGTGTGGCATCTCTCATACGCTTGATATGTGTTCAATTTATTGGATGAGTGGTAATACGTTTAACACACGAATTACCCGATACCATTTTAGGATTAGACCAATCAATCCAAGCCCAATTGAGACATATGTGAGGGAGTGTTGTCTTACATTCCTAGTTTTGAAATTAACCTTACAAGTGTTTATTGGGAGTTGGACCACTGCCATACAAATTGATTTTAAAGTGAAATCTCGTGTTAAGAAATTAATCTCAATTGCCATCATAACTCGTGAACTCTTTTTTTTTTTTTTTTAATTTATGGTCAGGCATAACTCATGAACTCGACTTATTAGTTAGGTTACATAGAGGAAGACACGAACCCGGGATTTTGTTTAATTTTGTTTGTCTTCCTCGTTAGCTGGAAAGTCAACTCCTAAACAATTTGTTGCTGACTTAAAAATTCAAGTACTAATAGATAGGATCGGTGGTGATTAAATAGTAGACAATCGAATTCCCAATAGCCAGTAGAAGGACGCCCTTGAGCACACAGTTTTTATAATGCACTAGTTCCATTCAAACACGTTCTTACACAAACATACAGAAGAAATATATTCACGCGGTCCATTCAACAGTAGAAGACAGAGCTGCGATATAATCCTGAACCCCTTACTTTCAGGCCTGTTTAGTTTTGGATTTTAATGGAAAAGAACCATGCTTCCAGCGCAGGTCTGGTTTGTTTATTTCCGGCCATTACAAGGCGTTTTAACAGCAAAGAAAACGTTTCTTCTTAGATAGGGTAAAAGCCAGCTAAAGATATAAAACGCCCAAATAATAATATTTTGAACCCAAATTTTTTTTTTTATTTAAACAAATGATATTATCTACACTAAAAGAGAGGAGGTGGGTTTAATCTCACAATAAGCTAGCAATAGTATGGTTCACATTCGACTTTGGCGAAAATCGAACCTAAAACCTCTCATTTACAAGTACTAAGTGAAACCACAATTGAACCTAAGACATCTTTACATAGTTTACAAAATATGATTTAAATAGATGGTATTCTTAGCATTCCTCGCGATTGTGGTTTCACACATTTTTAAACCTGTTTTTCTTTTGGTGAAACATGGTTTTTAATTTAAAGTAAAAGAAATCTGTGTAAGAAGGGAGAAAAAAGTACAGCTCCTAAAAAGGAGAAAAAGTACATGAGCAACCAAAAAGCTGCTTCCAACTTCCCTATAATAGAGCATGCAATTCATGGTCCAAGCCACACCCAAATCTTCAAGTCTCTGCTTAGCCATATAAATTAGTCATGTTATAATCAACATTTCCTTTTGTTTGCTTACTTTGAAAATGGAGATGAAAATGATGTCTGCGTTGGTTTTTGGGTTAATGGTTATAGTTGTCAACCAAGCAAGTCCTGCATATGGCGATATCACATGCCGACAGGCCTTGATGGATTTGAAGCCCTGTGAGGCATACGTGAAGGGGTCCTGCCCTGGGACTCATAGGGCATACGTGAAGGGGTCCGGCCCTGGGACTCCTCCGATTAGTTGCTGCCATGGTTTGAAAACTGTTTTTACTGCGGCTAACACCAGTGAATCTCAGATTAAACTCTCTAAAATGCTTCAAGAAACAATTGCTGGAATGCAACTCAGACTTGACAGAATCATGCAGCTTCCTCATTTATGACATGTATCCCCTCCCGTTACTCTCTACCCCAAAATCGATTCCGAATCGTAAGCACTCTCTTTCTCGCTCATTTATTGTTTAAGCTATAATCCACACTTCAAAAAAGTCATCTTGCACCAGTTCATGGTGAAAAAGAAAACAATGACTACTTTAAAGTGATAAAAACACTTTCTTAAGATTTTTATTCATAATTTGACGTTGGCTAATGTGTTTTTTAATTACTATTGTGACGTGCAGAATTCCTCAAGTCTGAAGGGCGTGCACGCAAATCCACATATGTTATAAATAAGACTTGGAGAAGGATTAGCTAAACCACAGATGTTTTGTAATGTGTTTTTAATAAGTGGTTGATTACTATTTGTGCATCCAAAATATGCATTACAAAGCACTTGTGGGGAAATAGAATGCTATCTTTCTCTAATTTCCTTTCTTATTTCTTCATTTTCCTAAATCTATGCTCCAACTAATTAACAATTAAGCTTTGCGGGTATAAAATTTGACTTGCATTCCCAGAAACACGATGACTTCCTAACAACAAAATCACCCACCAAGACTTGAAAGAATTCCCAACTTCACCACCAAGCCTTTTAACAAATTGCTCCACATTATAAGTTTGGAGAACTATACTCACTGATTATTAGTTTAAGGACTAAAGCTCCAATTGGAACAAAATTTAAGGACCATTGCTCCAATTTTTTATACATGGAACCGTTCATGCTCAAAACAGGGAGGCGAACAAAAACTTGTATGGTTTACCCTTGGTGGGGTTTGGGATATAAAGCTAAACTACGGATACAAGTATTTAAATGGTTCATCCTTAAAAATAGACTATGTCTCCTATTGTGGTTTGATATATATGTGATGTGGATTCCAAGAGAGCTCTATAATAGTGTAATATAATTATCTTTTCGTGAATCCGATAGCTTATAAGTGGTGTTCGGCCTCTTTATATAGGCCTATACGAGCCTCAAAAGTCATGGGCTCTTAATTCTCTCATTGCCCCACAAGCTATAAGCTATTCCTCTATTATCCACTCCACATGTGGAGAAGTCGCAGCATTCACTTAGAGTTACTAGCAGAGTTTCTCGGGTTGACGCGTATCGAGCGTCCCGCTCATTCAAAAGTGGTTGGAAAGCACTTTAGCAGAGCACTAGGCCTCTCTTCATAAACTTCTTTAGCCGTCGATGGCCAACGTGTGGCTAGGAGTTGACGTCTAGGCAAACCTGTCTTTGGAGCTCCATGCCAAAAAGTTGTCAAGCCTGCCACCTAGCTCAAGCGATCAAAAAGTACTTTAAGTCTTGCACTCGTCTCTTATTGTCAGTGGACAACCTTGGGTTGTGGGATGTCGTCTTTCGTTCTTGAGGTGGATCTTCGTCATCTAGATTCCTTGAGTTGGCTTTCAAACCTAATGTCTTGACCTTCTCGTCCTTCAGTGGGCTCTCTTCAAACCCATTTTATTAGGACCAACAACAACTATATTCTAAAACGATTATGCGTTAACATAAATATTAACTTTCTTCATGGTACATATCTGGCACATTGGTCAAATTTTGAACCCAACATCATCCAATAAATGTTGTTCACGCATTTGACTTGAGTGTCATCAAACATACACGTGATGAGGCGTGTGTATGAAAGTTTTGTCTCACATCCTGAACTAAGTTATGAAACTTTATAGAGCTTGTAAACAGTTGGGTTTGAAAAAAGTTGAGTTTCCACCATAAAACCAATTAGTAATGTGGGAAGTAGTCAACCTCTTATAAGTCTTTGTAAAGTTTCTTCTTTTACCGATATAAGACTCTTTTACCTTCACATCCTCACAAGACCACCAGCCACTCCCCGTATTGTGACACTCCTAATAATGATATTCAATGTCAGTGTAATAATCTTAAGTTATTGATATATAGTATCCGTCAACTCATAAACTTGACCTGCGGAGTACGTAATGTGAGTTGGTGTTAGCCTAGTGTTTCTAAGGAGGAAGACAAACGAACCCGGGATTGTTCAAGTTGGTCTTTCTTCTTTGTAGCTGGAAAATAAAAGTTTCACCAATGTTTTGCTGCCTAATTACATCCTGAAATATTAAGGACGAATTGATAGGAGTGATTGAATGTTATTTTCTGACTGTTGGAAATTATAAATTATATATTATAATTAATATTATAATATTTCTTAGTAGAAATCCGAGTCGTGTCTTGAGAGTACAGAATATATGAAGTTCGCTAGAGTCCGAAGATTGAAGTGTTTTGACTTCGGATTATAGATTGTTGAATCCTGAGAGATGGACGCCTATCGAACTACAAGCACAAGAGTAGGGGCGAAATTCTATCTTTAGGACATTGCATTTATGCAAGCCTCAATCTCCAAGTTTGTCAGTTTTTCTAACTTTATCTCTAATTGTTTATATTAGTCTCATACATAATTGATGTTGTGAATTTCTATGTAATTATTATTATTAGAATGCTTGTGTTATTTTCATATTTTCTAATATTGCTCTACCACTGAGAATGGGATTCAAATATTAGGCATGCCTTTGGGTGTAGCTTTTGTTTTGTACTGATCGAACACAATGCAGGCACTGGTTCCAATACTGAAACACGTTGTTTTTACGCAAATAAACACAAGAAATTCACCACGCTTTCCTACAAACAGCTGAAGATTAGACCTGCGTTTTAATCCTGAACGGCTTAATTTCAAGCCTGTTTAGTTTTGGATTTTAATGGAATACAACCATGATTTCAGCACAATTGAGGTTTGTTTTTATTTCTGGGCTGTAACTCTAAGGCGTTTTATACCAGCAAAGAAAACGTTTCTTCTCCATAAAAGTAAAAACCAGCTACAGATATACAACCCTCTGAACTCTCAACTGGCAAAGCTAGTTGTTGTTTTGTTTATATGCAGAATTTGTCGGAAATGCCCCCCTTATTCAAACTCCACAATCTACATGAATAATCTTTTGAACCCAAAAAAAAAACTAAAAAAGATAAAAGAATTAAATTATAATTATCCATCAAGATATGAATTTTGCTAGATTTTGGTCATTGTGTAGATTTTTAATATTAATTGTTTGTGCAACTTTTATCTGCTTTAGTATTGCCTATTTCTTATTGTTTTACACAAGTTATATTTAGAGTCGAGGCTTCAAATTCAAGAAAAAATGCTCTTAATCAATTGGCGCCTATGGTTTTACATAGTTTTAAACCTGTTTTTCTTTTGGTCTGACATACTTCTCACTTTTAAGTAAAAATTAGCTGTTTAGGAAAAAATTAACTCTTAAAAAGGAGAAAAAATTTTGACTGCACCTCTACACATTAAATGAGCTACCAAAAAGCAGCTCGCGACTCCCCTATAAATAGAGCATGCAGTTCATGCTCCAAGCCACACCCAAATCTTCAAGTCCCTTGCATATCCAAGCAAATTATAATCAATATTTGCCTTATTTTTGTGTTCCAAAAGAAAATGGAGATGAAATTGGTGATCTTTTTCGGGCTGATGGTTATGGTTCTGAACCATGCAAGTCCTGCAAATGGCGATATCACATGCCAAGAGGCCTTGATGGATTTGATGCCATGTAAGGAATACTTGACGGGGTCCGGCCCCGGGACTCCTCCGATTACTTGTTGCATTGGTGTGAAAACAGTTTCTGATGCGGCTACCACCAGAGAGTGTCGGAGGAACCTCTGTGAATGTTTCAAGAAAGCAGCTGCTGGCATTCCGATCAACCCTGACAGACTCAGGCAGCTTCCTGATCTCTGCCATGTGTCCCTTCCCGTTCCTCTCGACCCCAAAATTGACTGCGCAACGTAAGCACTCTCTCAATTTTTATATTTTATTTCTTTATTTGAGCTGTTATTGACACTAAAAAAAAATCATCTTGCACTCGTCATTTGACCGAAGAAATAATGAAAATGTGCATGATCACTGTTTTCGAGTGTTGGCTAACAACGATATTCTGGATTTTTTGTTCATAAATTGATATGGGCTAATGTGTTTTAATTACTATTGTGATGTGCAGAATTCCTCAAGTCTGAAGGCTCTGTGTGCATTTCATGATGAGATAAATAAGACTTGGAGACGGATCAGCTAAAACACAGATGCTTTGTGATGTACAAATAATTAATTAGTGTTTGATTACATTTCGTGCATCCAAAATATGTATTAAAAAGAAATTATGCAAATGGAATTCTATCCTTCTCCGAATTTCCTTTTCGTAGGTATTTTTTCATCATTTTCCTTAATCTCTCCAATTACAATAATTAACAATTAATCTTTAAGGCCATAGAATTTGGCTAAAAACTTTTTTGGTGAAAATATTTTTGAAATCAATACTTAATAAAAATGCAAGTAAATTATAGAAAAAAACATATTCAATACTTCTTGCACATAGCACTTCAAGTGCTTTTGGAATAAAAAAAACATTTTCTAAAAGTGTTTTCAGTAATTTTAAAAACACTTTTAAAAGAGCTTTATATGAAATTTCTAACAATAAAACTTTGGACCTTTAACGAAAAGCTCCCAACTCACTTTAACGAAAAACCATATTTTTACACTAAAAAGTCAATCTTTGTACTATTCACTTTACCTTTTATTTTGTCTTTATCGTTAAAACTCAAAATTTTTAAAATTTTTTCATTAATTTTCTATAAAAACGACCCACCAAGCATTTAATAAAATGTCTTCTCCACCAGCAACACAAGGTGAACTGATGTTTATTTCGCTATCAAACAACGTAAATGTTGATCGACTGAATCCTAATTTCGAAAATATATAATGAACTCAAATCAAAATCACCATATATCATTTTCCACAGGAAAAGTTCAGCGACCCATATAACTACATTGTTTTGGTGCTATCCTCAATGGCAATGGGTGCATCAAACACCCAGCGTCTTGTTCAGCAGCCATAGCAGAAGAGCCAGTTGAATTGCAAAAATGGAGTGAAGCCACATTCGATCCACCGTGAACCCGAAAACTGTTATCCCTGCTCTATTGTTCTCCAAATATGTCACTGCAAACAACAGACCACAAGTTAATGGCTTCAGACTAAAATGGTAAAAATAATTTTATAAAGTGATCTGTTACTACTAACCTAGAGCCTGTCTTTTCTGGAACGAGATTGTTTGACTATAAATTGGTACTAACTTCGTGCTGTCCAAATCGTCATCTTCTACACCTTCTTCATCTTCCGATTCCATGTCAACACCGAAAGGAAACGCCGGAGTTGAAGAAATCGGAGCCATCGGAGTCTCAGTTTCCGTGTAATCAAAAGAGTGTAATGTGGCGCACACATGCCACTTTGTAGCAAGGCCTGTAATTGACTGTGCCTTGTGAGTTATTTTGGTTGCACTTCTCAAGCAAATGAAAAGGCTAGTCACTAGGCTAATAGAACATAACTGCACGAAATAAAAAAAATTTGACGGGTTAGATATAGAGCAAGTTCAGAGTTCGATTCTTTCCAATGTAATATATAGAGTTGAATTAAAATTTACCGCAAGCTCCCCGGCCTTGTAGATGTTGACATGAGCACTAGACCTTGTTACCAACACCAGAGAAGTGAGCTGACTTGCTGTAACCATGATCAGAGAAAACAAGATGAATATGCGAAACCGATGGCTCATCGACCGGAGGTTCCGTCTGATCTTGAGGTGTTCCATCAAGATCAACTCGACCTCGGTCTCCTCTTGGAAAACTTGTGCAAAATTTTGTAGCCTAAGTATTTGAAGATGGCAAACGAGCCGGAACAGAACACAAACGAGGAAGAAAATCGTGGTTCGATAGAGCCATGAAATCAGCTCCAACATGCACAAAATGGTGTTGCTTAAATAGACGTTGCCGTAGTACGGCAATTCTCTTGCTCCCGAGACGTACCACCATATTTTGTAGACACACTCTAACACAAAACAGGGGATGACGATCAAGCAAAGGAGCTTCATTGAATTCTGCAATCCCAAGTTCGAGATTAGAGATCGAAGTTTCAATAACTTTAGCTGGAGCGAGATTCATATCGACGCAATATTGATAACCATAAATCAAAGTATCTACTATCAATAAAAAAATCACAATGTTAGAGGTGATCTCAAGCTAACAAAGCTCCTCGCTTTGCGAGAGTCAGGGAAGAAAGTCTATACATACGTGTTAAATTGTGATTTACCTGGAACTGTTGTTTATATCCATGGCGAACTTTCTCGCTTGATTCATATAACCTGTCAAGGAAGAGAAACTTTCTTAAACCGTATCTGTGAGTCCAGATAGAGAGGCTGACGAATGCGAGCACCGAGAACAAGGAAAGCGAAAGTTGGGAGACAACATGGTAAGGGCGGCTGTGATTGGTATCGCAGTCGGAGCAGGCGAGGAGAAAGTGAGACGCGAGTGGTACACCAATGGCTAAGACGAAGAAGACGGACCATGAAAGTCCGGTCCTCCATATGCTGGACTGATCCACGAAGACCCATTTGAGGCATACTCCGAAGCTCTTGAATTCACTTCCTTCGCGGCCTAAGTAGTCTGAGCTATTGGCTTTCTGCTTTGCTATCATCTGTTCTTCCATGGTTTTGGAAGTCAAAAGCGGAAACAGAGGAAAACGTAAAAGCAAGACCCTAAATAAGTTCGAAACTCGAGTTAGGCCAATTGGTCAGGTCAGAACTCGGACCTAAATAAGTCTATCTGATTGCATCGAGTTGAATTTCTCGCATACTAGAGTAGTTCAGATTATGTGTTTTACTTGACTCGGACCGATAATTTAAACTAAATAATTTAATCTAAAAGATTGTCAGATCTACTTGAATCAAGGTGCACAAGACAAGTGTTTAACAGCTTTGATTAAGATAATGTTTAATGTTCTTAATCATGAGATCATGATGCACCACGTTACGGTTTGAGTAATTTGGGCAACCAATTTTTTTACGTTTTTTGGGGTTTTGGTTGTTTGAATTAGGAGCATCTGTACACGTATAAAAGGGGGTGAGGACCGTAGGAAAATTTGGAAAATTAACCGAATTTTGGACCCTAAATAGAATTCTAGCCATCTTTTTAAATTTAGGATAATTATAACAAAAAATTGATATGAAAATACTAATACATCATTCAAATAAAGTTTTCTCAAAAAAAAAAAAAAAAAAATTGTCATCCATGAAAATTAAACAAAGCAAGATTCAATTAAGATAAGGAGATTCGAAGTAGAATTGAATAAGTTCAAAACCACCCGTGCTCCTTGAAATTCCTTAGACTACCCAAAACCCCAATTCAATCATAGAAGAAAACAAAATCCAAAGTTCAACCTTCGGAGGAAATGAGATAAAGAGATAGGGACTATCACATTTTGGGCTTTTCACCAACGATTTGGTTCTGGAGCCGATCTTAGAAGTGGAGGTCCCAATTGAGGGGCTGAGATGTTGAGGAAGGGCAGTGGAGAAATTGGAGAGCAGAGGAGGTTGAAATTTTTTTGGGGGTTTGGAACAAAATGAAGGTTGTGTGTGAGAGTATAAAAGAGGAAGAGAGAGGGATCGTGCTACACGCCATGGCTGGCTATGCTTGGGTTGGGTTTCTATGGTTTTGATTATCGTCTATATTATATAAAGGACAGAGATGGCGGTAAAAGACAACCAAGCCTTTTGTTTTTTGGTTTTTTTTTTTTAAGAAAACTTTATTTTAAGGATGTATTAGTATTTTCATATCAACTTGTGGTTATAGTTATTAAAAATTTAAAATGGTTGTTAGAATTCTATTTAGGATCCGAAATTTGGTTATTTTTCCAAATTCCCCAGGACCGTATGGTTTATAGAAAGCTACCATTCAGAATTTTAGATTGATCCATGATTTGCATTGCCATTTTGCAGTGGTCATCTCTCTATTAATTATTTAGATTAAGGTAAGAGAACACTCACGAGTTTGAGTCGTAGAAATAACCTTTTTGCCAAGCAAGAGTAATGTTGTATACATACGGTAAACGTTCTTTCCTACTCTTGTAACGCGAGAAGCTTAGTTTGAGTCGTAGAAATAACTTTTTTTTGCAAAGTAAGAGTAAGGCTGTATACGTACGGTAAACATTATTTCCTACTCTCGCAACGCGAAACGCGAGAAGCTTTGTTAGCTTGTGTTGCTGAAGGTAAGAGAACACAAGAGAGGAAGCGTCAATTTTCCTAATCCTCGTAACGGACATTCTGTACTCAGGAAAAACCTCCCTAACCAAAAACATTTCTAACACTAAAGCACTTGCATGTGCTTGTTCAAAGAACACATAAATATTTTAATAAGATTATCACCGCATCCGTGCTTCTGATAAAAGCGATTACAAAACTTAATTAAGCATTTTTAAACGGCAATTTTAGTAAACGACCGACCGTAACATGCAAGAGCTAAGCTACTATATTTTCAATGAGTGGTTATGTGTACACCCAATTTTATCCCTGGACACCCAATTTACTCTCACATTTCTTTTGGACATCCAAAGTAATTTACTAAACTTCTAAAAATACTCTTCTAGTACTTTTCTTATGAATTTATTTTTTATTGGACACCCGTTTTTTATTTTCTTTGGACACCCATATTCCTTGTATTAATTATGAAGGCTTTCTCTTTGATTTTACTGTAAAATTCAACAGTTACGAAGTTCATCAATCGATTGGTTACTACGTTGTTTGTTTTAAAATCCTATAGGTGTCCAAGGAAAATAATTGTTTATCTTAAGAAATCATTAATTCCCTTGTGGTCATTTTATACACGGGTATACAATTTTTTTAAAATAAGGTTAATGGATGCCTGGAAACAAAATTTAAGTGTACAAAGAACCACTAATGTTCAATTCATAAAGTGAAGAAGCCCAATTCAAGCCCAGGGGTAATCAAAGCAAGAAAGACCAAAAGCCCAACAGTCTAGTAGCAACTGGTGATAAAAGCAGCCACGTCCATCAAAAAATGAATACAAAATTCAAGTGTCATTTCTGTCGTTCGTGTCGTGTTTTTAGAAAGCATCAAGCAAAAACGCAGTCGGTCACGGAAACAGATCTTCATCGGATCCTTTTTGCTATGAATCTTAAGATAGCGTAATCTTATCCGTTCATCGTATATCATACGATCACATCAACGCAAATCGCATGCTGCCCTCCCCACATTTCCTACAACACGACACAAAATTTGATGCCATTTTTCTCACTCCCTCTCCCTCCCTCCCTTTGGCGGTTGACTATTTCCCTTCACACCAACTGACGAATCGAAAAACCAAATTCCAATTTTGATTTCCACTTTCTTTTGGGGGTTTGAATTCTCTGCAAAATTCGTCAAGAATGGCGGCATCGACTCTGTCTTCGACGGTGTTTGCATTCTCCGCCTCCCGCTCTTCTTCTTCTCTCGGAGCAAGGAGCTTGAAGAATTCAGCCTTTTCATCCCGGAATCGTTTTCCTCACAATCCCATTTCAGCTCGTCCGTCGATTTCCAGGTATATCTGTTTTCCACCGCTTTATGTGTTAAAAAAAATTGAATCTTTAATGTTGCCAACTTGCCATTTGTGAGAAAACCTTAAATTTTGGTGTTTGTGCTTTATGGGTTCTTTTTGTAATCGGATTCTGAATTCAAATTTGTGGGCTTTTTAATAATTTGGTTAAAAAAAATTGTAATTTGGTATTGAAATTCGTGTAGAGTTCGAGCAACTATTCTGCAAGAAGATGAAGAGAAAGTGGTAGTGGAGGAGTCCTTTGAGTTCAAGGCTTCAACCTTCGATGAATTGAAAGCAAGCAGTGAGAATTCCCCAGAGAATTCGTCTTCAAGTGCTTTTGAGAGCTGGGTTATCAAGTGTGAACAAACCTTCAACATCTTCCTTACGGTAAATCATAACTCTTGTTAAATTAATCGTTTTACTGTGCTTGCCTGGCTCCAATGTCGATTTTTCGAAGAAATGTTATATCATTTGGTAGCTTTTTTTATTCATTCAGTGCGCCTACCGAATGTGAAACACAGATTGCAGTTTGTTATCTTCTTGTTGAATATTCAGGATGATCCTAGCACTTTAATGTTAAGATGTCGTCTTAGTTGATTTATATACACTTGATTTGATAATCACTTTTCGGTAGCTTAGGAGCTTTTGTCTCTGGTAGTTGTTGTTGATGTTAGATTTTAATTCAGTTCTACTAATCGTTCCAGGATACAGTGATAAAGGTACTTGATACTCTGTACCACGACCGAGACTATGCAAGGTTCTTCGTACTGGAAACTATCGCAAGGGTTCCTTACTTTGGTGAGTGCTACTACGCCATTTTTAGTAATAATTTTCTGCTCTGAAAGCGTATATGTAAAAATATGCAAAGAAATTTCTTTTCAAGCAAGATGAATTTAAGCTTCAAACGATTGAGGACAACTCACATTTGAAGGCAGTGCATATATATTGTCACGTTAGTAATTCAAGAAAATGTACAGCCAAATCACGCATGCCCTCACATACATCAAAATTTGACCGTACCTTCTATTATAATTATGATTTGATCTGATATAGGGAGTGCTTCGTATTATCATCTTCCGCAGGTTAGGATGATAATGATTGATTTCATGGAAGGGTGTGCCCTTACGTTCCTCTTAATTTTCTCTCAAGTTGTGCATTTTACCCGTTTAGGAATATGTTAATCCATTCTAATGACCTTTGTGGATCAGTGTGTTCTTCTGTAGTTGTTTTCCTAATATCTACTGTTGTTTCTGGTTGCGAGTTTTAAGTCATGTCTTTGTTGTGGTATATCTTTGGCAGCTTTTATGTCTGTTCTGCACATGTACGAGAGTTTTGGCTGGTGGAGAAGAGCAGATTATCTGAAGGTGCATTTTGCAGAAAGCTGGAATGAGATGCACCATTTGCTTATCATGGAAGTAAGGATCTTCTTTCTGTAATAACGTATTATTATCTACATATTTTGGTTGATATAATTAATAGAAGATGGATCTAATTGCAGGAATTGGGGGGAAACGCTTGGTGGGTTGACCGCTTTCTTGCTCAGCACATCGCAGTCTTCTATTATTTTATGACTGCCTTTATGTATGTAATAAGCCCAAGGATGGCATGTAAGTATGAGCATCTAGTTTTTAATGTACCATAATTCTTCTGCATTATCCTTATTGGTTGCAAGCTTACAAGAACTCTCCATCTAAACCAAATGATTACGAAGTATATGGTTGACTTCGTTACTTAAAAGACTATATTGTAATCTCTACTTTCTGAATCCCTAGTTGCACCGAGTGGTCTTTTGTTGAATGCATTTTTGTGGTCATCTTCAGTATGTGACTGAGTCAAAGGGCATTGTAGAATAGGTAACCAGAACGTTAGCCAGCATAGCGTTTATTTTAAAATGCATTTTCATGTATTTTGTTTGATCACTATTGCAGATCACTTCTCTGAATGTGTAGAGAGCCATGCATTTTCAACCTACGACAAGTTTATCAAGGCCCGAGGAGGTATGATTTAGAGTTTTTCAGGACTTGATGCCTTAAGACCAAGTAGGTTGAATCACAAAAAAGGTGTTTGTTGGATCACACCGAATATTCTAAGCATGCAACGTTCAAGTGATTCTCTTAATTGCTCAGTTGTAAAATGCAGTGTCTTACACTTACCTCAAATACAAATTCACTTAACCTGATGTGGTATTTTCTTCTGTTGTAGAGGATTTGAAAAAGATGCCTGCTCCTGAGGTTGCTGTGAAATACTACACTAGCGGTGACATGTACTTATTTGGTAAGTTTTGTCTGTTTTTCAATCTTTGTTTGTATCCTGAAAGGCAACAACGAAGACTTAACATTCCCCCCAAATTTTATGCAGATGAATTTCAAACTTCAAGACCTCCCAATTCTCGAAGGCCAAAAATAGGCAAGTCTTCAGATTCTGATTTTGTAATGGCAGTTCATACATCGACATGTCTATGAGTTTGCTCAATTTTAGACTTTGTTTTAGTATCCTGTTGAAACTAAGACGTCTCATTTCCGCTATATAAATAGTTGGGACGGGACCATAGTCTCGGGAACCTAAAGTAGTCTTGCACAGCTTTGTACCAACATGAGCGGGAACAAGTTCAGAATGATGGTATGACCTAATTTGCATTGTGTTTTTGACAAATGTTCCCTTTTCAGAGAATTTGTACGACACATTTCTGAACATAAGAGATGATGAAGCTGAACACTGTAAGACGATGAAGGCCTGCCAGACTCATGGGAACCTCTCGTCTCCTCACGCACGCACAGAAGACTCCTTAGAAGATGACTCTACCTGCGTCGTTCCTCAAACAGATTGTGAAGGTATTGCAGATTGCATAAAGAAATCCGTCACAACAACGCCAGCAAAGTGATGATTACTCGATACAAGAGGAGAAAACAGGAAAATTAGGTACAATTAGTGAATGGTAAAAGAAATTTGTATACAGAGGAATGATATGGTATAGATCTAAATTACAAAAGAAGTATTTGGGTATTGAGGAAGAAGAAGACGTGGATGTGTTGTTCTTTCCCATTTCTTTGACGTTTTTGCCGGGGCTTTCGGTTTTAATGTACAACGTGCAGGAAAAACTTCGGAGATTAGACTCTTGACTAAAAATCCAGTTCTTCCTAATTACTTCTTGAAAAAAAAAAACTAAAAAATTACTTTTACGACTCAGAAGCGTATCTTAAAACACTTTTAGCTATTTCAGAAGTAATCTGGGGATGTGTCTTATATCATTAACATGTGGTAATCCAAACCCAACATCTTCTTTTTAGGAAAATTAATGAAAATGGTCTGAAAACTTTAGGATCCGTTTGGTATCTAACTTGAAAACAAAACTCAAAATTTTGAGTTTTTCTAAAAACACATGTTTTGATTTAAAAATTTTGAATCCAAAACCTTGTTTGGTATGCAACTTCTCTTAAACTAATAAATAAAAAAAAAAGTTAAGTTGAAGGGTTTGATGGGGGGGCTTTCTCACAGTAAATTATGATCTTCTTGTTGGGGTTTTGAGCTTAAATAGTGATCTTCTTGCTGGAGTTGTTGAATCTCCAAAAAAAAGTCTAAAAACATACATTTTGTGTTTTCAACAAATAGGCTTTGTTTTCAAATATTTTTGGGTTGGAATTTTGAGAACTGTTTTCAAATCAAATACCAAACAAAGATCTTAAATTGTGACTCAAAACTTGTTTTTGAGTTAAAAATATTGGATTCAAATCCAATACCAAACAGGCTTTTAAGTTTTAATCAAAATGAAAAAAAATTATTGTAAATGAATAGTATTAAAAGTGACTTCTTAAAATAAAATTATTATTTTTGTTAAAAGTAAACAGTATCAAAAATATTTTGTTAAAACTTCCCTTCTTCTTGGGTGCATCCTTCAACTAGGTTGCGTTGGATTGTCGCAAACCGCCTGGGTCCGGCTGCATTTAAAACCAGAGAAAATATCAAACAGCAGTATCATTCCATCACTAGCAGCGAACTCTGTGGTCCACATCCATGGGCCATTTTTTCCAAGAAAATAAGTCGAACCATCGAACTGTCTTCTTGATTGATGACCAAACCGACTTGCACTATAGCCCATTGGCTATCCTACACTCTAATCATTCAATATTATCGCTATTCATCCACTTAGAAATGCGTATTGAAATTATTCTGATTCTCGTCTTGTTATGTCAATTACATATATATTAAAAATCTAATCGTTGAGGTGTTAGGAATAGAGCGAACATGCACATACTTTTCAAGTTTACCGTTTACCATAAATTAAAACTCTTTGTTTAGTAAAGCGAAAATTTTAGTGAGTTAGTTAATTGTTTGGTGAAAAAAATCAATGAAAATCCATGAAAGTAGAACACGCAAATTCATTCTATTAATTTTGACACAAATGATACTACTTAAATTGTTTTAAACTATAAAAATGAGTGATTCGAACTTGGTGGTACCAGGGAGACAAATAGATGTAAACCTTCACAGTCCTTTCTTTTTTTTGGAGACTACTTCAGTCCTTTCTTCTTCACCTTTTCTTTCTCTTTGAACGAGAGATTTTTCAATATCTAAAATACGGTCTGATACATTAAATATAATAATACAATTGATGAATACTTGAAACTTTTTTTTAACTAATTATATTTTGATATTTATGTACCAAATTGTGTTCTCAACGTATTAAAAACTTTATCGGTTCGGTGGACGATTCCATTTTATTAATTAGTGGTAGTTAGTTTCTGATACACCAGCTTTTAAATTAGTACGTCGCGTTCAATGCTCGATCGTCCCTCCCAAAATTTAAAAAATAAAATAAAATAAAACAAAAAATAATTACCCGCCTAACGTGGGCAGTTATCGCCCTCAGAAACTCTTCAAGTCAAATGGTCGACTCACGCACGCTTCACCCAGATTAGACACACACAGCCTTCAATTCTCTCTCTCTCCTCTTTCTCTCACTACAAAGTCCTCAATTCCATTTCAGTCCCTCCAATGGGAGAGAGCTCAATGGGTGGTGCGCTGGTCCCCACCGTGAAATCCGAATACTTCCAGGACTCCGCCGCCGAAACGGCGCCGTTTGACGACGAGCCGGACAAGGACATGAAGTGTCCGATATGCATGCAGATCATCAGAGACGCCTGCCTCACCGCCTGCGGCCATAGTTTCTGCCACGTCTGCATTTCAACTCACCTCCGCATCAAGAGCGATTGCCCTTGCTGCGCTAGCTCCCTCACCCCCGCCAGCATTTTCCCCAATTTCTTGCTCGACAAGGTTCGTTCTTTTCCCGCTTTTTTCAGATTTGGATTTGGACGTGTTTTGGTGTTTGGTTGCCGAGAAAGTGCGCGAAAGTTTGCAACTTTTTATTGGAATTTGCAGTTGCTGAAAAATGTTTTGGATTCTCGGATGGCGAAGAATTTTGAACTTCTTAGTCGGAAATTGAACAAGGTCAGTATTAGGGCCCGTTTGAAAATGCTTTCCTAGAAAGCACTTCTACTCATAAGTGCTTTTATTTCAACAAGAACGTCGAAATATTTAATAAATTGTAACTTTTTCAGTAAAATCTTGTTAGAAACGTCGGGTTAGAAACGTTTTGGTTATTCGAAGGCGCTTTTAGCTAAAAGCATTTCCAAGCCTTAGTCATGTTTGTCACTATTAATCGAAATTTTGTATCTTTATTGACTTAATCTTGCTTAATTAACTCAAGTGGTTTAGAAATTTTACTGCTACGAAGTTATTGTGTTTGAATCCCCTACCCCAATATCACTTGTATCGAAAAAGGGAAAGAAAAAAATGGTCGAATCTACATGAATGACTTGTTCTTGGCAATCTTAGACAGGGCTGCGAGATTTCGATCAAAGAGCTGGACGGCCTTTTGTCCTTGCTGGAAGAGAAGAGGAGAAAAATGGAGCTACAAGAAGCCGAGAACAGCATGGACATCATGCTTAGCTTCTTACATTGTCTGAGAAGGCAAAAGCTTCAAGAGCTCAATGAGGTTCCAATTATAATAGGTTTTTGGTTTTAGTTTTCTAATTGTTTTGTTTTTGGCACGGGGATTGGTTATGTTGTTCTGTTTCCCTCTGCAGTTAGAGGCCGATCTCAGGTACATCAAGGAGGACATTACTGCCGTTGAGAGGCATAGACTAGAACTATGCAGCTGGGAACAGGAGAGGTCCGCAAAGCTGAGAATGCTTGTTCCCGGTGATCAGCATGGCAACGGCATTGCCTGCAGCACTCAATATGTGCAAGACCGGATGAGTTCTTTCAACCTACAGAACAAGAGAGCTGATGTAAACGGGCAATCAAGCTCCAAGCTGCTCCAACTGAAGGATGCTTATGGAAGGTCTGAAATGCAGTGTGTTACAACACCAGGAGTACTATCAGTAGCAAGAAAAAGGCGTGTCCATTCGCAGGTTAGCAATCTTGCAAAGTGACTTTTGTTCTGTTTGTTGTCGGCTTAATTGATCCAAGGATTGTTTGCATGTTCTGGTTATGTTAAGGCTTTCTAAATATTGTACTTTTCCTTTTCCTTGCTATGCAACTTGCAACAGTTTAATGATCTACAAGACTGCTACTTGCAAAAGCGACGAAATTGGAACAGACAGGAAGAGGACACAAACGCCATGGACATAGAAGGTTACAATCCAGGCCTTGAAGATTTTCAATCTGTGCTTGCAAGCTTTACACAATACAGGTATAAACTTGTGACGTATCATTTCAAACTTCTTTTAGGGAATCCTATCTTGGTATAGTCACTCATACCTGTTTGGTTGCTTGAAACAGTCGATTGAGAGTCGTTGCTGAACTGAGTCACGGTGATCTTTTTCACTCTGCTAATATTGTGTCAAGGTGATTTTAAATGCCATCTCTCATGCACCATTTTTTGTAAAAATTGGATGACTCCCCTTCATTAGGGGCTGCTAGCTTGTGACCTATCATGTCATTTGGTTACTACAACTTGTGAATTGTGTGTGAAAATTTCAATCAAATCTGTTGGCATTTGAGATTCCCATTATACTTGCTGCAGTATAGAATTTGATCGTGATGAAGAGCTCTTTGCTACTGCTGGAGTTTCACGGTGCATCAAGGTTTTTGAATTTTCCTCGGTAAGCATTGGACAGATACCTTGCAGCTGTAAAATGTCGGTAACTTTTAGTCTTTTATTAAACTGGATAATGTTCCAGGGCCGATGTTGAGCGATGACTCAATCTATTGCTTCCAAGTGCTACTGATGTAATCTAGTTGATCTTTAATTAAAAGTAGTTTGTTATAGTTTAATATGCAAGGGATACCTTCCTTGATTTTTTATTTTACTTTAAGATAACTATTGATTTTCCTCATAAGACAATGCTTTCACTACAGTTTAGTGTATACTATATATACTCGTCAACTTTTGCTACACTTTAGTCAATTGACTAGTTAAGAAGTTCTAATGTGATTACTTTCAGGTGGTTAACGAACCAACCGATATCCACTGTCCTATTGTGGAGATATCCTCACGATCCAAACTTAGTTGCTTGAGCTGGAATAAGTACACTAGAAACCATATTGCTAGTAGTGACTACGAGGGGGTAGTAACTGTTTGGGATGTAAATACTTGTCAGGTAGTGAAAGATTGTCCTTAAAATATTTGCCAATCTACACACCTCTGCTGCCCCAGCCACATTTGTTCACATACTATATAACAAGGCTCTTCTTACCAGAGTATGATGGAATATGAGGAGCATGAAAAGCGAGCTTGGAGCGTTGATTTTTCATGCACCGATCCTTCAATGCTTGTGTCCGGAAGTGATGACTGCAAGGTATTCGAGATGGAGTAAAGTTCATTCTGGAAAATCCGTTAAGAATATGACATTTCAGTGCTCTTGCCAACCGCATATGAAATTCTCATGTGGTCCATATTAAATTGCTTATAAGTGGTCTCATCATGTGTTTTCAGGTCAAAATTTGGTGCACAAAGCAAGAACCAAGTGTTCTTAACATCGACATGAAGGCAAATATATGTTCTGTCAAGTATAATCCTGGATCCAGCTTTTTCGTGGCAGTATGTTTCTGTTCTTCAGAATTCCAAATTTCTAACCTTCACCGTATTTCTTTCTAGCATTTACAGTTGATTCCTTTTGTTTCATTCCATTCCATTGGCGATTAAACAAAACTAGTATGTATTGTCTTGCCCTAATCCACTTAGTGATTTTGCAGGTTGGCTCTGCTGACCATCACATTCATTATTATGACTTGAGAAACATCAGCCAACCACTGCACGTGTTCCGTGGGCATAGAAAAGCTGTTTCGTATGTAAAATTCTTGTCTAACAACGAACTTGCTTCTGCATCCACTGACAGCACACTGCGGTTGTGGGACGTAAAGGAAAACTTGCCCGTGAGTTATCTTCTTATGACACGTTAGATTTCTATACAGATTATGATACTTCATGAATTTAGAAACAAAGTCTGAGGTAATTTTGTTTTCACTTTGACAGTTGTGCATGTACAGAGGCCACATGAACGAGAAGAACTTTGTAGGTCTTGCAGTAAATAATGAATACATTGCTTGTGGCAGCGAGACAAATGAACTGTTCGTATACCATAAGGTAAAGAAATTTACATGTGAACAAATTAAAACCCCACACACATTACAATTCCTCATAAGATGCATTGTTAGTACACGGATTAGTGCCATAGATGTAAAGAAGTATTCCTGACGTTACACTACTTTGTGAGGCATCTTGTTATAAATTATACTTGGCACCAACATTAGTTGATTCAGTTTTGATGATTACTTGCAGGCCATCTCGAAACCTATGACTTGGCACAGATTTGGCTCTTCGGATTTAGGCGATAATGACGACGATCCAGGACCACACTTTATCAGTGCGGTATGTTGGAAGAGGGATAGCCCTATGATATTGACTGCAAACAGTCAAGGAACGATTAAAGTGCTCGTACTTGCAGCCTGAGTATCAGTATTCAAGTGAAGTCTTAAGGTATTTGATAACCCCGTCTTGAATCGCTACAATTCGTAAGAACATTGTATATCGATGCAGCTTACTGCACATCAAGCTTGCTTTTCTGTTTTTAAGCACTGATGAAATTTTTTAGTTATGGTTTCACACTGAATATCAAAAAGTACAGAGATATATTAAAATTACAGATGGCCGTCTTCTTTCTTATATTTTACTCAAACTGTCACTATGGAACACATCGTTCAGTTTCTCTTAAAAGTTTCTCCCTTTCAGAGCTCGTTTGGAAATATTTTCAGACCGATGTTGTGTCGATGTGATTTGCACTGTACAGAAGCTTCTCAGTCCAGTTGGAAAGTACAGAAGCTAAAAAGGATGCCCAATTGCCAATGAATGAGTAAGGTAGGAGGATGGAAGGTGGTGTGGTACCCACCAAACAGCCCATGTGTCGAGCATAATTGCAACAAGATCAGCCCGCCTTTATCAAGAGAGCAACTTGCATCGACGGAGATGTGTACCCTCATGTTTCTATGTCACTCATATTAGGCGGTGAGTATACATAGAGAGAGAGAGAGATAGAGAGAGAGAGATATATATATATTTACACGTTACAAACAAGTACAAAACCCCTCGACAAGTGAACAAAGTGTAGTAGACTTCAAAGTGCCAAATGTGTCACCCGTCGAGCAATTACGTACTTGTTAGTAAACAGACTCCTTTTCTAATGAAGAATTTTATAGTTCGACAGTTTAACCATGTAGCTTATTAGAGCACGCACAAAACACCTAGGTCTTATTAGAGCATGCACAAAACACCTAGGTCTCCTGTATTAGAGAAAGACTTCTATAGAGAGAGATTCACACATTACAAACAAGTACAAAACCCCTTGACAAGTGAACAAGGTGTAGTAGACCTCAAAGTGCCAAATGTGTCACCCGTTGAGCAATTACGTACTTGTTAGTAAACAGACTCCTTTTTTAATGAAGAATTCTATAGTCCGGCAGTCTAACCACGTGGCTTATTACAGCACGCACAAAACACCTAGGTCTCCTGTATTAGAGAAAGACTTCTATAAAGAGAGATTTACACGTTACAAACAAGTACAAAACGCCTTGACAAGTGAACAAGGTGTAATAGACCTCGAAGTGTCAAATGTGTCACCCGTCGAGTAATTACGTACTTGTTAGTCAACAAACTCCTTTTCTAATGAAGAATTCTATAGTCCGACAGTCTAACCATGTGGCTTATTAGAGCACGCACAAAACACCTAGGTTTCCTGTATTAGAGAAAGACTTCTATAGATAGAGATTCACATGTTACAAACAAGTACAAAACTCCTCAACAAGTGAACAAGGTGTAGTAGACCTCAAAGTGCCAAATGTGTCACCCGTCGAGCAATTATGTACTTGTTAGTAAACAGACTCCTTTTCTAATGAAGAATTCTATAGTCCGGCAGTCTAACCAAGTGGCTTATTAGAGCACGCACAAAACACCTAGGTCTCCTGTATTAGAGAAAGACTTCTATAGAGAGAGATTTACACGTTACAAACAAGTACAAAACCCCTTGACAAGTGAACAAGGTGTAGTAGACCTCAAAGTGCCAAATGTGTCACCCGTCGAACAATTACGTACTTGTTAGTAAACAGACTTCTTTTCTAACGAAGAATTCTATAGTCCGACAGTCTAACCACGTGGCTTATTAGAGCACACACAAAACACCTAGGTCTCCTGTATTAGAGAAAGACTTCTATAGAGAGAGATTTACACGTTACAAACAAGTACAAAACCCCTCAACAATTGAACAAGGTGTAGTAGACCTCAAAGTGCCAAATGTGTCACCCGTCGAGCAATTACGTACTTGTTAGTAAACAGACTCCTTTAACAATGAAGAATTCTATAGTCCGACAGTCTAACCACGTGGCTTATTAGAGCATGCACAAAACACCTAGGTCTTCTGTTTTAAAGAAAGACTTCTATAGCACAATTATATCTTCACTATACTCGTCGCATTCCATCAAAGTTGCTCTGCCTCTATTGGGTTATTAATAGGGATGGGCAACGGTTATGGTGAGCAGGTAACCGCGGTTATTTACCCATAACCGTTTACCCGTTGGGTAATTGCCTAAACGGTTATACACATAACCATAACCGTTTATAAACGGTTAACCATACCCATAACCGCATACATATTTAACCGTAACCGTTTAATACCCGTTTACCCATTTATCCTTTTTAACCCGTTTATCTTTTTTTTTTTACCATTACCCATTTTTCACCCGTCTACATGTTTTTTAACAACTTGAAAATTAAAAAAAAAATTGTCATAATTTTTTTTTGACAATTAAACACCGTTATAGGTACTTTCATCATACATTTCCATATTTTAATTTTTTAAGTCCTTATACCATTCTAATAATTGAAATAATAGCTTACAGACGATATTTTTAACTGTTACCAATGAAGGTAAATATAATATTTGCTAAGTATTATTGGATTACAAAAATTGTTTAGAAGACATTTCTGTCAAAGCATTTCTGTCAATTTCACAGTTACCCGCAAAGAATTTATTTGGCCAATTCATTGATGATGAGAATCATCATTCCTGTAGCAGTGTTATTGAGAGAATGACCAATGAATTCCTTGCTAATTTATTGGGTGCTAAGTATTATTGAATCGAGAACATGATTTGTGTTAGTTTTACATATATAAAATAAATGGGTAAACGGTTACCCGTTTATAACTGCGGTTAATACCCATAACCGCCAATTTAAATTTCGCGGGTAAACGGTTATACCTATAACCGTTTATTTATCTAAATGGTTACTCATAACCGTAACTGTTTAATTTAAATAGACGGGTAACCGCGGTTATCCATAACCAATAGGTATTTGCCCATCCCTAGTTATTAACTATAAACTATCAACGACCCCTTACCTGTGGCCCCTTTTCATGTGAGCAAAAGCCGCATACAATCAGCCGTATGAAAGGTTTTCTCCTCCCCAGGTCTCCATGAAGTCAGGCCCAAATTACAGATAAATCCCTTATTCCAGTGGAGTCATCACCCGCCCACACGGCCGGGCCACCCCAGTGCACATCTCATGCAAGATCCTCTTCCTCTTGCAAATCTCCAGCCAAGGTTTATAAGCCACATTTAACCATAAAATTGACAAAAATTCATCACCAACCAAAAGGGCTAAAGAAAATTGTGCTAAAAGAAGAAAACTAAATTTAGCCTCCGAACAGGCAACATGTAACTCTGAAGTAGTCTAAGTTGGATAGCAACAAGTAATAAAATATAAAATAAAATAAGAAATAAAAAAAATCTAGCACAATCTTTAAAATATGGGTGTCACTCAGTACTACAGTGTGGTAGTATTTCTCTTCATTTGGAAGTGAGAGGTCTTAAGTTTGAATCTCGTGAATGACGAATTCGATGTCAAATTAGACTGCCTATTATGTGACATAACCGAACTTTTTATTTTCTTGGTATAAAAATATCGATGTACTCGAAACCCAGTTAAGGGCTCCTGGGCTAGTTTTAGCCCTCCAACTGAATATAGCCTGATATTCCTCCCCCCCCCCCTTCCTTCTCTCTCTCCCCTATAAATACAGATCCTCCTCCTCCCCCATAGATTCTCAGAATCCCTCTCTCTCTGATCATCCGTATTAGAACACTCCAAAACCAATTAAAATTATTAAATAAATATTATCTCTTTTTTGGCTTTCCCATTTTTTGGCGCGAAAATATAAGTGTCAGCGATGAAAATAGAGAACGGAGAGCGGGATGTCTGCACGGGGTCTCCGGGGACGAAGGCTCCGGCGATCGGAGACGAGAATGAGAGGGGCGGAGAGGCGTTCGTGCCCCCTCTGAACTTCGCCATGGTCGACAATGGCGTGTTTAGGTCCGGCTTTCCTCATTCCCCTAATTTCAGCTTCTTGAAATCCCTAGGCCTCCGTTCCGTCATGTGAGTCAAATTCCCTTAAACTTGTTTCTGTCGATCAATTTAGCTTCAAATTTGGTTTTAGTTTGATTTAATTTCGGTAATTTCAGATATTTGTGCCCGGAGCCGTATCCGGAGGAGAACAAAGAGTTTTTGAGAGCAAATGGGATTCGGCTTTTCCAGTTTGGGATCGATGGCTCTCAGGTTTCGTTTTCTTTTACCTTTATTTTGCAGATATTATATTAATCATGACATAATTACATTGTAATTTGTGTCTGGGCTTATGCTTGGATTGCTTGGAAGTTGGGATTAGAGAATAAGATGATAGTAATTGCACAATAATCGTGTGTATTCAAATTGGGATGTTCTCTTCTCTGGTGATTCGATGAAGAATGTAAAGTCCCACGTCGGAAACTATCTTATATTGCGTGGTTCCCTTGTATAAAGCCCCACACCCCCTGGGATGTATGTATGTGTAGGTGGTTAAGTTAAAACAATATCGGTGTTGATTAGTATTAGGCTGTTGGTCATCTGTTGTACAAAGTGATCGTGGATAAGATTTGAACCACTTATACAAAAGCCTGAATTTATTTTTGTTGATAGTATCGGATAAAACCATCTCGGAGTGAAGAGTTTCTGGTTTGAGTTCATAGAGTTTGGAAATAGTTGTCACCATCGACCCACTTTTAGAAAGAGAGATGGCAAATTGCGTGGGTCGATAGGACTACACTTCATTAGCTTAAGTGCTAGTGTGATGAAGGCATTTGGCCTTGCTGTGTCCCACTCCCACGATACCTCTGCTTTTCAAGAGAGACCAGTCACTAACATGAAATGGGGTCGGCAAGTTGGCAGTGACCCTGACCTTTCACGCGTCGCTATGGCTTGCTTTGCATGAATACCATACTTGAACGGAACTGGAAGATAAAAAGTCTGAAGCACCACTATATGCGTCCGCACATATATTTTAGGTGATTGATTGGCTTCCGCAACACCTGTGAATTGCATATATGTTCTTACTTTATCTGCTTACTCTAATAAAATACATGAAATCTAGGAGGTTAGACAAATATATTGACAATCCTACTCAGCACTTGGATTTGTATATATGGATTATTACTCTCCAGCTTTATTGATTTACTTTACCTATTTCAGTGGCCTTGTGTTTTGTCAACTGGCAATGAGTACAGGTCCTCCTGGTGTTCCCTCTTAATAGGCTAATAGGAGGCCATTCTGGGTTTTCAACTTTCCGTCGATTGTTTTTTACTTTTCCAGACACCGGTCTTCTGATTATCAGATCTTACTTTGATCATCTTACCGCGCCACACCTATTCGACGATGCATTACTGTTTCTCATGTTTGTAACTCAGGACTTTGCTTTGAGTAGTTGTAAATGATATCAGTTGTTTGACTCATGTGCTGTGTAACATATTCTGTACAGGAACCTTACGTGAAATTCCCGGAGGACACAATTCGTGAAGCATTAAAAGTTCTCCTTGGTATCACTAAACCCCTTGAACTTAAAGATTCTTTTTTTTAGTTCTTAAGATTATGCCACAGCTTGTTTGTTTTGCATTTAGCCAAGGTTCTAAAAGACACTAAGCGCTAGTCGGGCGGCGGGCTGGGGCCTAGCACCACCTAGGCGCTTAGGCGGGGCCTAGGTGGGTGCCTAGGCAAATTTAAGTAAATCTGTTATATTTTATGTAAATAAGTGTGTTTATACTTAAAATATATATAATTACATCATAAATTACCAAATAGAATGACATATATATTATGAAGTATTGAAACATAATAAAAACATGAAGACACAAACATATAATGTGTGTTCATTTAAGTATTCAACAAGTCTTTTACAATTTATTAAAAAAAAATAATGCAAATGGAAAGTTATCTATTTTCTGTCTAAGGGAGTCGCAACCTAAGCGGATGTCTAGGCGGGTCTGGATGGGTGCCTAGGTGGTCTAGGCTCCCTTTGTAAAATTTCAAACGCATAGTCATTAATCGGGGCAATGGCTAACCGCCTAGCACCTAGGCGGGGCCTAGACGGGGATTTTTAAAACAGTGCATTTAGCTTACTGACTTGCTTGTCTGTGTATATGGCAGATGTAAGAAACCACCCGCTCCTGATTCATTGCAAGCGAGGGAAGGTAATCTATCATTTCCCATTTTTTGTGTTTTCTCAGACAATCTCGGGCTCCATCTTCGAACAATGTTGTTGTTAATGTTGTGCAGCACCGGACGGGCTGCCTTGTGGGATGCTTAAGAAGATTGCAAGGATGGTGCCTGACCTCAATCTTTGACGAGTACCGGAGGTTTGCAGCTGCAAAAGCTCGAGTTTCGGATCAGAGGTCCATCGAAGTCTTCGATATTTCTAGGTTCAACAACTGTCCAATGTCGTTTTCGTCTTCTAAGAGGTAGCAGACTCCAAGCCCCTTGCATCTTTTGGGTGTTTGTGACTCATCAGTTCGTTTTCATGCAATACTCTACCCGCACGCATATTGTAAATAAATACAAACTCTCGATTTTGAATTTTCTATCCATTTAATAATTCGTAGTTCAATTTTTAGGTTAAGAGCTTGCAACTTTGTTGTTTAAAAGCATTCGTCGTAATTTTGAGGTTCCGAATTCAATTTGCCAAATTGAGATCCTCTTCGAATCTCTATCCAGAGCCGAAAACTCAAGAAATTCAGACCGTTCAAGAAAGAAATATGTTCAACGACTTAGTTTTATGTGAGGTAAGCTAGAACGGAATTTCAAAAATCATTTTCATAGGGAAAATCAAATTGTTTCATCGAATCACATACAAATGCATTAAATTATAAGAAAACCAATGAAAATGATTTGAAAACTTATGAGTTTTAATAATAATTTAAAAATAAAGCGTAAAAATAATAATATTATAATTAACTTTTAATGTAAAAATATAATTTTTCGTTGAAATAAACAGCATCAAAAATTTTTCTTTAAAATTCTCTAAAATTATCCGTCTAATACGGATGATCGTTTTTATATTTTCTGGAAAACAATGTCCCAAAATTCAAACGATTAAAAAAAAAAATTGAAGTATCAAATAAGATTTTTGAAGTCCTAATTGATTTTTTTTTAATATTTTTTGAAAATAAAAGTATAAAAATTGAGAGTGCATCAGTGTGTAGAAATTCCACAGGGAGACAAATTCTCCGTAAGTCGGTTCAAAGTGAAGAAAATTTTATATTAAATTTTACGCATCATTTGCACTCTTCTCACCAGCAATTAACACTAATTAAAAGAAATTAAATTAAAAATTAACATAAAATGTAGACGAGAAACAATCGAAACGCCAATTTATAAGCTGACGAACGAAACGATGACTCGGCCTTTTCACTCTACCTCAGCTGCTCTTCTCAATCAAGAAACACACAAATTGTCCCTCAATTTTTTTCTACAGCAACCGAGGCTTTGAAATTTTCCCAATAAAAAATCCTACCAAATAATCAAAGAAAACGAAATCGAGCTGCAACAACGATGCACAAAACGCAAACGCCTGACGGAGAGGAAGAGGAAGAAGGAGGCGAGGAGCTCAAAATTTATCGATTTGTTGCTCCGAATCGGGGATTTATATAGAGTCGCTCCAACCCTAGTACCTCCTTGTTAAATTACTACGCTACCCTTTATCGCGGGGATTTCGCTAATGGGCCGCTACTTTCAACTGACGTCCAAGCCTGTAGATTCAATAGTGGGCCTGCAATGTCCAAATTGAAATGGTACCAATCGGCCGAATTAAGTACATGCGTTGTTGGTTTAAAACCGAACCGGCCCAACATGGTGTTTGATATGCCAAGTCCACCGCAAGACGTAAGTGGTGAATTTTACTGGTGGTTAGGTTTTCCTCTTGAGACTTCAACAGACTGGGTTCGGAGTTCAAACTATGCTCTCTTGCTTTATTTAGGCGAGCACTATCCATTAAAAGTAAGAAGCATCGAACACAACTTTTAATGTATCGAGTACAGCACAACAAAAACAGTTTTTTTTTTTTCAAAGCACAGCAATACCAAACCAGCCATAAATTGGAAATTGGATGAACCAGCCCTGTGTACAGCTTTAAACCAAAAGATAATCATATCCTATATTTCACTTGATGTGACGAATGAATATCCCAATAGAAGAGTCAAACCCTTTAAGTCAACGATTCACCCACGTAAGAAAGATCGACGGTGGACGTGAACTGAAGGGAAGGGCCCACATCAGATTAGATTAAACCCCGATTGGAATTAACTTGCAGGTATCTCTAGGGTTTGAGCCACCACCCCAAAGGGCAAGAGTTGAGTTCAGTGTTGCTTCCAGGTACCTAGGGTTTTATCCTCCTCCTCCTTCGACTCACTGAAACATTTATCCGGCTGTAATTTCATCCAATCCAAAACCCCATCACTCGCAATCAAAACATTTGCGTCAAAGATTGATGCTTTTCGAGCTTGTTCATCGGTAAGTGCCCCCATTTCTCTCTATCCTTTTTCATTAAATTCTCGTCGAAAACAGTGAAAGCTTGCTGCTTTTATTCTTCATCCATCAATTTTGGATTAGATAGATACAATATTGTGTGTAGCTAAGTGGGAGAGTGTAATTTCTAGGGTGTGGGAGAGAGGGAGAGGATTATATGGGGAAATCAGGTGGTAGGAAGAAGAAGGGAGCTTCGAACCAGGTCCCGACGGATGCAAATTCGACTCCGATTGTAAACGGTAGTGTTGATTTGGACAATTCGATCTTTTTGAAAAGAGCCCACGAGCTCAAAGAAGAAGGGAACAAGAGATTTCAGGGGAAGGACTATGTGGGTGCTCTGGACCAGTATGATAGTGCTCTTAAGCTCACTCCCAAGACCCACCCGGACCGGGCGGTTTTCCATAGCAATAGGGCGGCTTGTTTGATGCAAATGAAGCCGATAGATTATGAGACTGTCATTGCTGAGTGCACTCTGGCGCTCCAGGTGCAGCCCGGGTATGTCAGGGCTCTGCTTCGGAGGGCGAGGGCGTTGGAGGCGATAGGGAAGTATGAAATGGCTATGCAGGATGTTCAGATGTTATTGGTTGCTGACCCAACTCACCGCGATGCTTTGGAGATTGCCCAGCGGTTGAGGACAGCGCTTGGGCCGCGCCAGGAGGCTCAGCAGGACCTCCAGAGCCGCCCATCACCTGCTGCCCTCGGGGCTTCTGCTGTTCGTGGTGCTCCAGTTGGTGGGTTGGGGCCTTGTTTACCAGCCCGGCCTGTTCCAAAGAAGGCAGCTGCTTCAGCTGGTGGTTCTGGTATATCCCCAATTAATAGGACCGAGAAGCCTCAAACAAGTTTACCGGCTGAGAATGGACCTTTGAACAAAACCCAAATGCCAAAACTCACATTGAAGCCGTCAAATGGTCCTTCAAAATCTGTTAATCCAAGTAAGGGTAACCTGAAGGAGCCATCATCTTCAGTTTCATTGCCAGAGGCTGCAACTCGTTGGAGACCATTGAAGCTTGTATATGATCATGACATAAGGCTTGCCCAAATGCCTGTGAATTGTAATTTCAGAGTATTGAGGGAAATTGTGACGAAGCGCTTTCCATCATCAAAGTCAGTTTTGGTCAAGTATAAGGATAGTGATGGTGATCTGGTGACTATAACCTCTACTGCTGAACTTAGGTTAGCTGAGTCTTGTGTTGACAAGGTCATTTCAGAAGAGCCTGAAATAGATAAAGCTGACTCTATTGGGATGTTGAGATTGCATATCGTGGAAGTGACTCCTGAACAGGAACCGCCTTTATTGGAAGAAGAGGAGGAAAAACCTGTTGAAACCGAGGGGATCAAGGAAGATGAAAGTAACTCTAATTCTTCACTTGGTGAATCTGTTTTGGAGCCTGCTGATTATGAAACTGATAAGACAGAGAAAGAAGCTCCAAAGGAGAAACCAGGAGCTGCAGAAGATCCCGAGTGCAAGGAATTGGAGATGGATGATTGGTTGTTTGAGTTTTCTCAGCTTTTCCGCAGCCATGTTGGTATTGACCCAGATGCTCATATTGATTTGCATGAGCTTGGAATGGAGCTTTGTTCGGAGGCTCTTGAAGAGGCAGTTACTAGTGAAGAAGCTCAGAGTCTTTTTGACAAGGCTGCCTCAAAGTTCCAGGAGGTGGCGGCGTTAGCTTTCTTTAATTGGGGAAATGTTTATATGTGTGCAGCAAGGAAGCGGATTCCCTTAGATGAGTCTGCCGGAAAGGATGTAGTGGCTACGCAGCTTCAAACGGCCTATGACTGGGTCAGGGAAAAATATTCCTTGGCCAGAGAGAAGTATGAAGAGGCACTTGTGATCAAGCCAGATTTTTACGAGGGGTTGCTGGCACTGGGGCAGCAACAATTTGAAATGGCCAAACTTCATTGGTCATTTGCACTTGCTAGGAAAATAGATCTTGCGACCTGTGATTCTGCAGAAATGCTGACACTTTTTGACAGTGCGGAGGCGAAGATGAGAGTTGCAACTGAGATGTGGGAGAAGCTGGAGGAGCAGAGGGCAAAGGAACTGAAGGATCCAAGTGCAAGCAAGAGGGAAGAGTTGATGAAAAAAAGGAAAAAACAAGGCACCGGGAATGAAGGTGATGCATCTGGTCAGGGTGAGATTTCAGCAGATGAAGCTGCAGAACAGGCAGCTGTTATGAGATCACAGATCCATCTCTTCTGGGGTAACATGCTTTTTGAGCGATCCCAGGTCGAATGCAAATTGGGGATGGATGGTTGGAAGAAAAACCTGGATGATGCTGTGGAGCGCTTTAAGCTTGCTGGAGCTTCTGAGGGTGACATCGCATTGGTTCTGAAGAATCATTTCTCCAACGTTGAAGGAGTGGAGGGGGATGAGAAAAAGGTTCAGATTCTAGGCAGTGACGTTCCTGTTGAAGCCAATAAAGATGATGACATTCTTTCAGGGAAATAAGATCATCTATTTTAACGGTGGCTTCCATGAAAAATCTTCATTTTTTGCATGTTCAGCATGAGAATAACCGGAGAGAAGAGGTGTAGGTTTTCTGTACTGAATGTTGGAATTCTGGAATGCTTTTTATACAGTTTGAAAAGGTCGGGGGCCGGAATATGCAGCCTTGTACTCAAAAAGATTTTGGGCAATGTTCTAAACATTTTTCTCAATGATGATGACTTGTTAGTGTCGATTTTATGTGCGTAGCGTCTTATTTTTTAGCATTGCTGCTCCGATTCAGTGCAGCGTGGTATGTAATTGCAATCTTTATCTTTGATAAAGTGAACGTTTTTCGCAGTACTGATGAGTTTGAAGCTTCTACTTTAAGTGCTCAAGGCCTGCTATTTGGTTTGCAGCGTCAGTTATGTTGGATCTGATATATAGCTTGCTCCTCCGCTCCAATTCAGTGCAGTGTGATTTATGAATTCAATCTCTGTTTTTATGATATGAATCTCAGAAGTTGTGAATGCACAATTTGATCTCTCCTTGTCACTTTATCCGTGTTATCGTGCCACCATCCCAATCACATGATTTTACTAATCTGCATGTTATAATTTAACATAATGAAAGATTAATTAACTTTGAAGAACATGGTGATGGGTCCCTCGAGTATTAGGCATCTAATTATTTGTATTTGGAATCTAATCATTTGTATTTTATATAGATAGATTTCAACTACAAAAATTGTGGAGCAAACATTTGTATTTTATATAGATAGATTTCAACTACACAAACAGTGGAATAAAAAATAAAAGAAAACAAAATAAACCCAAACTTTCTTCTCCCCAACTTTATTTGGCACAAAAGCATAAAACCCAAACCCTAATTTTAATTATTTTTGTGCCATGTTCTCGGACGGCTCTCAGAGCTCAGGCAGTTGCAACAGGGGTGGATTCCTTGGCCTTCATAGCTTCAAATCTTGGCTCCTTGGCTTGGAATTTCAGGCCAGAATACAGCTTCATGTAGTCATCAAACACAAACTTGGGATAAGTTGGGGCGTCCTCAGTTTTCTTCTCAAGCACTGCCGGTGCTGGGCTGATGAATGAGTCGTTGCCTGGGTTGTAGAACGAGGCTATCGACATTCTGGTCCCATCCGACTGAGCTATCACCCGGTGCATCACACTTTTGTACTTCCCATTGGTGATCACCTGCATCAAATAATTAAAAGTATACGATTCAGTAAACTTGATAGCGAAAGTACTAGTTATATGTGCATCAAATAATTAAAAGTATACGATTCAGTAAACTTGATAGCAAAAGTACTAGTTATATGTGCATGACGTCCGCTCTTCATTATATATTGGTCGAGAATTGAAATGTATTGGTAACATGTATGTAAGTTTTGCTGACGACAATGATATCAATACATATTGATGACACATCAGACTTCCGTTCCATAAAAAATGGGTAGTCGAGTAACTGGTATACCTCAATCTGGTCACCTAAGTTTATGACAATGGAGTGGTGCATTGGGGGGACATCCACCCATTCACCATCCTTGAGAAGCTGGAGGCCGCTGACCTTGTCATCCTGGAAAAGCAGGATGATGCCACCGGCGTCGCTGTGGGCCCGGAGTCCCTTGATCAGGTCTGGCTTGGGGCATGGAGGGTAGTTGCTGACCTTGGTCCCAAAATTCGGACCCTTGGATCCATAGAAAACCTTCTTCAGATAACCCTTCTCGAGTCCAAGATTCTCACACAGCAAGTCCAAAAGCTTCTCAGCTAGCTTCTCCAGTTCCACTGCAAATTCCTTCATGGTCTTCCTGAAATATCGTTCAAAATAAATACAAGAAAATCAATAAGATATTCTAATACAATCTAACCTACATGGAGGAGATTCGAACTTAAGTGCAACGAGGGGCCGCACGGGTGCTCTAGCCAACCTGACTAAGCCCAAGTATGTGGAAAATTAATTAAGCTTGTTGTGATTAGTGTGTAACCTGTACTCTTCCTCGAGATCAGGGATTTCGGAAATGTTTGAGGAAGGAAGGTGGCGCAAGAAGAAGGTGCTTTCCCAGTCCAAGTCGTGGATTTCGGACTGGACATCGTCGAGGCCTTTGGCTGCCACCATTTCCTTAAACCTTTGCTCCATGGTCTTCTTGTAGTGATCCTTGGTCATCTTCTCCACAGTGTCCAAAAGCTCAGTAGACATCCCATGGTTCACCAGCTTCAGTTATTTACACACAAAAGAGTTAGAAACACATAGAAATGTCATAATTCTACAGAAACTAACGCAGCACCATAAAACTGAGCAACTAGGGCGGCGCATTTGTTTTCCGACCCTCTTGCGCTTAGAGACAGATTTACTTTACAGATTTCCCCTCTAAGCACACGAGGGGCGGACGTCTAGTTGGTGCCTCGAGGAGGGATAAAAATAAAAGATCTCACAGCTTGTTGGGTTACCTCAAAGAAACCCCAGTTCTCACAAGCATCATTGATCTTCTCCAAGGTTGCTGCTCTCTCTTCACCATTGACAAGGCTCAAGTCAACAACTGGGAAAGTCGCCATTTCTCTTTGGATTGCTTGGTTTGTATGCTGTGTGTGTAGCCTTTATTTTTGTTGAGTGGAGTACCCATAGCTATGGTGCAATTTATAGCTCTAAAGGAGTGGCAGATCCGTAAATAACTTGGATTTTTTTATATAATCTTTTATGTCGAATTACTAGTTCAAGTCGAATGTGATCTTATCAAAATTCAAATATTTATGGTACGTATTAGAATTTAATCCAAATATACATGGTAAAGTATAACAAGTGAACAAAAAAATACATCATGTCATTTTCGATTATGAGCATTTGTATTTACACACAATACATATAAATTTTGTATAACAAAAATGTAAATGCACTGTCTAAATGCAAAACATGAGAATCCATGTACCAATTTCCAAATTTGGTAATTGTAGACGGTAAAGCAAAATAATACACTATTAAAGAAGAATTTACAAGTACATATATCTAAGTGTAAAAGGAAATGATAAATTAGAAAATAAAATTAAGATTAGAAATTGAAATAAAATAAATTTAAAAAGAACAGGACTCGAGGAAGTATGTAAGTAAGTAGGGAACAGTAAGCACGTCCTGATGGACCCCTACCAATTTTTGTCCTGAGGCTGCGGCCAATGGACCCCTACCACTTTTATATGTTTACTAATCTTCATGCACACGTTCACGTCCGTGCATAAGACATTTTTTTAATTACGACATGTTATGATCGACTTACATATTCTAAATGTATTTATATGCATAAATTGACAAAAGGAAAGTCAAATATTTGAAGTAAATGAATAATTTTAGAGCACGCTAGAAGAAGTCTCTCATAAACCAATTAAAGTAGTTGAATTCACATAATAAAATCGGTCTCTATAGAATTTATAATAAGAATAAAGAAAATAATATTTAATGAACAATTGATTAAATAACATTATTACTAGCCTATTATGATGCTAAGCTCACCCATCTCCCTTAGTGTAGATAATATCGTTTGTTAAAAAAAAATCATTTGATAACTAATTTAATCATATTATTATTCACATGCGAAATACTTTTTTTTTATAACCGGCATTACACGCCTCTTAAGATGTTTTGAACGTGTTTAAAAATGGAGAAAATAATATTGAATGAACAATTGATTGAATCATATTATTGCTAGCCCATTGTGAGGCTAAGTTCACCCCCTCCCCCTTTGTGTAGATAATATCATTTGTTAAAAAAAACAATCATTTGACAACTAATTTAATCACATTATTATCAGCATGCGAAAGACTCTTTTTATAACTGGCATTACACGCATCTTAAGATGTTTTGAACAGCTTGGTGACACCAAAATCACTATTCACAACATCTGATTAAATCATATTATTGCTAGCCTATTGTAAGGTACTAATTTTTTTTAAAAAAACTTTACAAATTTATCACCAGCATTATGCGCCTCTTAAGATGTTTTGAACACAATATTCATAATTTTTCTTATTTTTTTTATCATATTTTTGTTTCCCCTGTGGCCACCATCAACTTTCACTCATCCTTCCATTTTTTATTCTTTTTTCTCTTCCCACTAATATTTATATTATATTTTATGATGATCAAATTACCAAATTACCCTTGCATTATTTGAGATATTATATTAAGCTGCTTTTGGATTTTTTTGGTTGAGGGGCAATTTTTTCCTAATATTTTTGTCAAAGCCATGACACTAAAACTGGTCTCCGGCTTTATTTATAGAAGAAAAGATTCGCTTCTTTCTAAATTATCTTTCTCTCACGTTTCCTTTTATTTGAAGGTCACAATCAAGTTTTATAGAGAGAAAGAAGAAGAGAATTGAGCGAGAAAGACAGGAGAGGAGGAGAAAAGTTTTACTCCATAACCATTTTTCCCAAGCATGCCATCTTTTAAAATTACTGTAATTTAGTTTATGGTAATAGTACTTCTTTTTTTCAACGTTGATAGTGGTCATGAACCTCTACTTGAATTATTAAAGTAGCCAGAAACTGTTCGGCACTAGGCGGCTAGACACCGTCCCAATTAATGCCTAGACATTTGAAAATTAAGAAATGACATCTAGACCTGCTGAGGCGCCCGCTTAGAACGCCTAGCCCGCCCAGACCCGTCTAGACACATACCTAGGTTGTGACTTACTTAGACAGAAAATAAATAACTTTCATTTTGCATTTTATTTTTTTCAATAAATTGTAAGAGACATGTTGTAAACTTAAATGAACACACATTATATGCTTGTTATCTATGTTTTCACTATGTTCTAATACTTCATAATATATATGTCATTCTATTTTTGTAGTTTATGATGAAATTGTTTATATTTTAAGTATAAATTGACACTTATTTACATGAACTATAATAGATTTACATAAATTTGTCTAGTCCGCCTAGGTCCCGCCTATCCGCTAAGCCCCAACCCGCCACCCGACTAGCACCAAGTGTCTTTTAGAACCTAACTAGGAAAAGTGTCTTATGGATGCACAAATGCATGTCCCAAAGTTCCTTTATTAATATGTTTAGAGAGAGGGAGCATGTATGTTAATATTTAATTTAGATAAAATTAGAATCCCCTAGCGTCTTCTATATCATTTAAATTAAACATCCGTGTCTTTTTAAAATTTGATTAAAGTGTTTTGACCAATAGCCACCTCAAGCTAAATTACATGTCATTATTATATTTTTAAAAATTAAAATAATTTTTGAATTTATCCTTTTATCTGCATGATGCACTTTTCCTTATTTAGTGGAGATATTAGTAATTAAACTATATTATCTCTTCTTCCAGATATGTTTTTTCGATCACAATTTTTTTTTTTGTTATGCAAACATTTAATATTATTTCTTTTTTCAAATAGTTGGTGATCAACATAAAAGCTCCGTGTAATTTTTTTTGTGAAATTATAATTTTATTTTTGTTTTTTTTAAGTATAGTTGTTGACAAATTATTATTAGGTACAATACATTATGTATATATTATTTGGGGGTACATTTGAATTTACAAAAATCATTAATTGGTACGTTTATTTGCAATTTTGGTAAGTTTGATTTGATACATATTATTAATATTGGTACATTATTTTTATTTTGGTACGTTTTATTTTGTACAAATTGTGTATTGGTACGTTTTTATTATTCTCAATCATATTTTCTCTTAATGTACTAAAAGAAAAACTTATTTCGGTACGTTTGATTTTATGGGATTTAAAAATATTTTAAACTATTTTTGAAAGAAAATATCTTAAATCATAGATAATTATTGCTAAATTGTAGCATTATTGTGAAAATAAATTGAATCTAACCATTTTTTTTTTACAATTATCTCTAACGGAGGAGAGTGTAATCAAAAGGCTGATTATAGAAAATTTGTTACAATATAATGTGCATATAACACCAAAATTATGACATAAAAAAGTTTAATCAAATCACTAAGAGACATGGATGTTTGATCTAGAAAATTCAAAATTGAGGCGCCTATATCAAAAAATCCCTTTAATTAATCATCTTTTGTCACGTCATTATATAGTGCTATCTTTTTACTTATATATGTTACAACATATAGTCTAGATTATGCTCTAGATCAATAGAACATCGATTATATCAATGCTTATATCATACTATGTGGATTGGTAACACTGTAATTACATTTTCCATGTTCTCTTTTTTCGCAATTATAGCTTAATTAAGCAGTAAAAGCCAAAGGAAGGCACGCCACAAAAAGGCAATGCTCATGATTCATCAACAAGAGAGAAGCGTACGAAAAGAAAAAAAGTTACGCCCAAATCAGTGAAAACATTTAGCTTTCGATCGATCATCTGCTAAACAATAGATTACAGGATCTAGAACTAGCTAGTTAACAAATTAATCAAATATTATTTGTCAAATGCATGGCTTAACTAGCCTCCTTGCATGCATTGAACAAAGAACACGTGATCAAAGAAGCTTGGTGGCTGGCTTGATGCTATGTCAGAGAGAGTGGGCTACTTAATAAGTAATTACCGGTGGTTGAATCTGAATGTGGTGGTTAATTTTCCTTTCAAGTTATAAAACAAGACATTTTTTTATTGTACTTGAAACACGATTACACGACGTTATTTAACTTAACTTATAAACTTATAGCATGTGAGTTTGTTTTTTATTAATATAAACTAAATGTAGGACAATCAACGGATTCATATCATCTTCGGACCAACGGATCAAGTCATGTTCGCCATTTGATTCAATCTTGCGGTCATGAATTAATTTTAATTTATCAACTGTGTCACTCATTAAATATTTCTCCTAAAACCAAGGGGTTTCTAAGATTCAACCAAAGACTAGAGAAAAGCTATGGGCTGCGAAACATTGAAACTGATTAAGTTGACGAAGCTTGGACGCCTTTGTCCTCGAGAAATTTTTAATTGTGACGGGAATACGGGTAGTACACCACGTGTTTTTATGTCAGTGGTGAAAATTTTTATTTTTTAAGTTATTAACTTTTTAATACACATATCTCACCATTTGTATAGTGACACGTGATGTACCATCTCGTGTGCCGATCACATTAAAAAATCTCTTTTTGTCCTCCTCCATCGACGGCTGCATTCCAAATCAACTTTCAACATTCTTACCAATCAAAACCAATTCAAGAAATCCCATCTTTCAACTTTCAACTTTCGGTCTCTGACTCTGTGTCACATGCATGATGTCGCTTAGCAAATGTGTCAATGCCACGACTATTTATTCTTTGTTGGAATTAACCTAACATAAGACTAGTAATATAGCGTCATTAACAGTTAATCACTTAGTTTACATTGACGTGCAAACCCTAATTCAATCAAGTTTACGTTAATTGGTTGTATCCATGCAACCAATTAATAAATAAATTAGTTTTGGTTATACATTGGAGTTATGGGTAATTAAGTACTGAAGAATAAGATTAATTAATTAGTGTTTTATTCCTTCTGAAAGTGTGTTTGCGAGCCTCACTTCCTTGAAAGTCATTTTGACCCAACCTGCCCTTTTAATTATGTTTACGAATCCCACTTTATATACCTTTTCACATCTGCATCGATCTTGAACGAAAAAAGAAAATTAAACAAACTTAAACGCAGAAGTAAAATGGGACATCAAAACATGATTTAGAAGGCACCTGACATTTTGGACCCGACCCGACCCGTTAATATTAGTATTTGGATGGGTGCTTAACGGGTCGGGTCGTTAACGGGTGAATCCGTTAAATAACGGGTCACTTTGGATCAACCCGTTAAACCCGTTAGTTGAGGATGTTTTAGTAATTTCAGTAAAGTCTTAACAATAAAAAATAAACTTTATGAAAAAAAAAATTAATAATAATTGTTAACGGGTGAAACGGATGACCCGTTAGTTTGACGGGTCGGGTTCGAGTGACCTTTTAGCTTAACGGGTTGAGTTCGGATGACCTGTTAATTTAACGGGTTAGATTGAACCCAACTCAAACCCGATAAACCCGACCCGTTTATGGGTCTAGAAGGCACGTTAAATAAAAGGCAACGTGAAACTTGAGAACACTTTCAAAGGATAACACATTAGTTAAGCCTTAAGAATGTAAATCATCTCAGAATTTTGTTCCAAACCTGCACGACTGCATGCACCTCAAAATATAGAAAGGTTTGGTCTTATTGATTTGTCATTTTAGTCGTTTAGTTCAAATATATGCTAATTAAGCTTAGTAACGCACAAACCACGTAAGTAAAAAGGTGTAGAACTTAGATATTATTGATCAAGCTCAGAATTCATGCATTTTCCATTAAGGGAGCAGAGCAAAGTACATGCATATACAAATGCATATACAACTGGAACATGATCCCTCTTCGTATATCTATATATGTGACGCTCAATTTGTTGGTTTTTGGATCGTTCCAAATTCCATGTATTTTCTCTTTGTTGGCTTTACGTATATTGTCTTATAATCTTCAAATAATGCAATTTTGGCTGGTTCATTTCGATGAAGACATCATGCATGCATGCATCCACTCAAATTGATAGAAAACTTTAGCAAATTCATATAATATACAATAACATCGCATGATTAGTTTAACACTAACAATTTAGCATCTCAGTTTCATATTATTTATTATTTAACCATATTTAACATATGATGTAAGATGTCAGTTGATTTCTACGTAAAAAGTCATACTTAACGTAGTCGAACTGTATTACTTATAATTATTTCTGGCTATTGATCTCAACTTTCTTTCACCATACATATGGAAAGTTGCTGGTGCATTACAAGAAATCATTTAGAAAATTGAATCGTTTTCTGGTAAAGCTGAGTTGGTCGCAGAGCCTGGGTACCACTCCAATAACATCCCATTATACTGCAGGTATGGGTTTTAAAAAGAACAATAATCTATTTCGTTCCGGCCAGTACTACCGAGTTGGCATGACATGTTACTCCATACCTGAGGGAAATGTGGAACCTGGGCTGGCTTCCATCGATCTGTGGTATACATATCTGTCAAACCGTTACATTTTTGGCTCTATATATCCTCCAATTATTATCATCCGCATATTATTGAATTAGGCTTATTTTTAGCTACGTTCTTAGAAGTCGATTTCAACCTCATGTTGTTTTTTGAAATTCAAAAGTTAACACTTTATTTCCTGGAACTTAATTTTAATCTTACTTTGTTTCTTGAAACTGAAAACCCGCTACTGAACTTCTTTAAACTCAAAATTCGTTCCAGGTTGCTTTGTTTTCGTTCTTTTCTGGTATTTGTCCATTACTCTGACCAACGTCTCATGCGTGGCAACATGTTATTTTGGATCCCATCTATCTAGTATACTAATTTACTATGAACCCCACGTGTGAAAATCATGTACTCAATAAACGGTCTATGATTTTTTTTTTTTTAACAAACAATATTATTTATATTAAGGGGATTAAGAGTGAACTAAACCTCATAATAGGCTAGTAATATTATGGTTCAAGTTTACCTTTAACAAAAATCAAACCTAAAACATTTCATTAATAAATGAAAAAAAATATCACTATACCGTAGTGCTAATTATCAATTTCTATGCTTATTAGTATTGGGATTTGGATCCTCTCCTGAGCAGAGGGTCTGAATCCTCCTGACCAGATAACAAGGACCATTGAATTTTGATCCAATAGGTACAATTAGAGGATCCCTCTAAAAGTTATAATAATTATAACCGTTGTATCAAAATTCAACAATCTATGTTATCTGGTTAGGAGGATTCGGACCCTGCTTTGGAGAGGATCCAAATCATTAGGATTGCTCGTATAAGATCCTTGATGTGATGAGGTAATATATCAATTGATCAGGTACATAATAAAGTGGACCCTCCCTGAAGAGATTCTTTCTTCTTTGATCGTGCAAAAATTTGACCGGTAGCTCATTCGGTCATGTGATTGAGAATTTGGATAAGTCATAAATGGGGTCCATCCCGCATGCAATGTTATGGGCGACTAGATTCATATTTGATTATCATTTCGAACAGAAAAGAAGAAGAAAAGATTCATATCACAAGATTGTGATCAAATTTGTTTTGCCATGTAATGTTGTCTACTCATATTATGATACATGCTTGAGTTAATAAAATCATGCGATAATGTGATTATTGTACTAAAACAAAAACAATGAAAAAAAGAAGATAATCCATCGCCAAAAAAACAAGGGATTTTTGTTTTTTTTTTTTTTTTATAAAAATTCAAAAATATACAACAAAGCTTGGATTCTTTTTTCATGTGAAAAAATAGGTTGAACACAAGATAGCTAGATAGCATTGTGCCATACAAGTCATTCTCTATATTCGTTTACTATATACACGTATATACATGAAAATGATCCCCACCTTTTACATGAAAAATGTATACATGAATCTTTTGATACTTATATGCCATGCAGATTGATATATCATAAGTTTACCTATATTCTTTACTTTGGTCAAAAATATATAATTAATAACAGGGCATCTCCTTCGAATTGCTAGATCCAAATTCCGTGGTGCTATTCATACGTGATTTAGGTCAACAAATTACGATTGCACATCAGAGTATTTGATTAATTTGGAGATAACATCGCGATGAACTTAATAATGATTTGATGGTAGGTTGAAATTTTCGAGGCTTCCTCAAATGCATGCCAAAAGTATACACATTTAAGCTACACGTGAGAACAAGAGTTGCTAAGTTGTTTGTTCTTACAGAATCCAACGACTCTTGTTCTCATATGTAACTTAAATATGCACTTTTAATACGTATGGGAAAAAACCCATTGAATCCCCAGCGGTAACCAGAAGATGATAGAACCGAAGGACCTAGGCCCAACTTCGTGCAACATTGGACGTTTTTCTATGGGCTTGGAAAAAATAACACATTATCTTAAGCCCACATAAATGGATTCGCACAACCACCAATTTCTGCCCACCAACTTATAAGTTGATGGTAGTTGTGGTTGGTCCAACCCACCCCAAATGTTCGTCAAGATTCCATTTGAAACACAAACAAAAGCCAACGTTTCAAGCTTTTTTTTTAACGACAAATTTAAAAGACGACAGTTGCTTTTGTTTTAACAAAAGCTTCCTTGTACATTTGCCTCCAAAGAAATCAAACATGTTTATCTGACAATTAGCTTCTTCAGTCAAAGGTAGGGTGAATATTATATATTTTATGAGAACAAAGCATTTACGTTTCTGGTGCCATTGGGACAATATTTCAAGAAAATAATGCATTGTTACTATTGTTACGTAGAAAAAAAAAATATGTGACTTTAAATTATATGTACAAGTGATGTTTTACTTAAAGTCATATAAAGTGTACCGGTCGAAACTCAAACTTATTACATAACGATTAAAATAACATGTATTATTACTTACAAAAATTAAACGTGTGATAGTGCATAATTGTTTTGAGAACGTGAGATACCAATGCCATCACAAGAAACATAACTTCAAAATAAAAAATTACCATAAAAATGTACGCAAAATTCACATTGTACGCTTCAAGTTGCAGAAAAATAGAGTGATAGAAACACTAATTAAATTCAAGAACCCCATATTACATGTGAACAAATTGAATTGGATTTGAAAATTCCACCATCAAAGTTTCAACAATGCACCAATCTCGAGGCATCTTCCCACAAACAATCACATCAAATATTTTCTGGTTTTTTTTGTTATTTCTTTGATCATCCAATCAAATCGGACGATCATTAGAATATATCGAGGATCTCGAGGATCGAACGGTTGCAGAGGGGACAGGAACCTCGATTCAACCACACCTCCCTCGAACACACCCTGCAAAATGTGTGCCCACATGGGATGAAAGCCGCGCCTTTTTTCCTTCCCATGCACACGCAGCACATCGAATCGCTCCCTATCCCTCCCTCCGCTGCTTTTTCACTGTCCGCCGTCGCGCCACCGCCAAACGCATCGCAGCCGTCCATCTCCGTCTCCTCAAGCAGCCTCATCAGCGACACTCTCATCGGCGTTCCCGGCGCCGTTGTTCCCGTCCTTGCATTATCCGCGGGACCCACCGACCCCTCTCCCTCCGTATCCTGCGGATCCCGGAACTGTCGCTCGGCTGCCAGAGCGGCAGCTAAATTCATACCCGACCCGTTCGAAACCGGAGCAACGCAATCCGGATTCCAAATATTAACCGGTTCAGCCTGGTCCACAGTTATAACCACTCGTTCTTGTGGCGGAAGATTTTGCGGGTCTTGATCTTCCTCATCCTCTCTGGCGCCAATCGCCGCCGTCCGTCCGAAGCCCCAGGTGGCCCCACAGCATCCGAACCCGTTCAGTCTCAGCCGTTGCTTGAAGCTCCGCCTGCCCAAAACCCCCCTCGCTTCACCCGCGTCGTCCATTTGCTCTCTCAGAACCTCGAGGACCGTCCTCGGCGCCCTCTCCCGCCGCACCGCTTCCTGCAATAACAGACTGAGCTGACTCATTCTTCAACAAAGGATTCAAAACCCACCACAAAAACCCAAAAAAAGAAAAAAAACAAAGATTCAGAGAAAGAATTGTTGCTGGGGAAAAAAAACGTACAGATTGGGATTAAATGGAGCGGTCCAAGTCCGACTCTGTCCATGGAGAACCCGTGAGCGTCTTCAAGAAACAGAACAAAAGCACTTGTGGGAAAAGCAGGACTGCAAACTAAGTTTCGGGGGGATTCTGAAAACTGGGTTATGTAAAATGCGAGCTGAGCGCCAGCTCTGTCGTTGAAAAAAGGGATTTTGGGGTTTGAAAAAAAGCAAGAAAAAGGGACAAAATAGAAGAACAAGAAGAAGAAGGAAAGAGGGCAAAATGATGACTTCCAGAGAAAGCAATGGTTGGGAATTTTTAAGTATAAAAATTTATGTTTGTTTCGTTTTCGGATAGAGAAAATTATTGGTTAGTTGTATTTCTTTTTCAGGTAGTTTAGTTGGGTTTGGGGTGTTGTTCTTTGTACGCGGGTGGAGGTCGTCGCCGGCGAAGAATAAAGTCAAAAGTCCTGTAAGCCGGCGCGTCACTCGATGCTCTCTGCCAAGTGGCACTACCTTCCTTTCTGCCTTAGGATTCTCTTTTCTCTTTTTTCCTCTTCCTTTCCCTTCTTTTTTTTCTTTGAACAGTCACGGTTAAACCACGTCAATATCTTATATTAATTTTTTATAGCAAGAAAATGACAATGAGATAATGTGAGAGGAGGGGAGAGAATCCTAGTCCCACATTTCTATACCACCTTAGGAAATGAAGAAGAAAGACTTCTCGTATACCACAATCATCATTTAATTAACTAGTTTTTTTCTCAATTATTAGTTTATTAAATAATGAACTAAATTTAAAAATCTGATTAATTCAAATGATATGGCTATTCACATCAAATACCACCTAAGAAGGTATGAAAATGTGGTACAAAAATATGATATAAATATCATTACTCTTAATTTTTAGGAAAATTAATGAAAATGACTTGAAAACTTTGAGTTTTAACGATAAGAACAAAATAAAGAGTAAAGTGAATAATATCATGATTGATTTTTTAGTGTAAAAATATGATTTTTTTTTTGTTAAATGAACAGTACTGCGAGTTTTTCGTTAAAGTTCCCTTAATTTTTTTGTTTTGTTTAGTAATACACGCAACAATTTTTATTTTCATATAAGAACGATTTAAAGCAAAATTCATAACCATTTTTTATTTAAAAAATGAGGACAACTGATGGCAAGCTACGGTTATCCATCCATTTTGGGGGCTGGGAAAACTCACAAAGACATTTCAGCCTCCCATTGACCACAGTCAAGCAGACTCACCAGCTTGGAATCTCGAATCCGAAATCTTCCTTTTTTTTTGTATTTTGGGAGTCGAAATTTTCGCCCTCACCACTGGGCAATTTGTTATGGTTAGCACAATTCATAAGCTTAGTGCAAATGGTAAAGTCTCATAGCTACAAGTTAATCAAAAACTTATTCATGCTCAAATACGTAAACTTACCAAATTAAGCACAAAGGGGAAATTAAGTTCAACCCAACTCATATGTATTTCTATAAAATCCCTCTAAAATCGGAAGGCAACTTATATGAAATTGGAGAGATTTTTTAATGTGTATGACATACGGGATGAAACACCACATATTCTTATATAATTAGAAGATTTTTTTCTTCTAATTATACAATGATATGTGGTATTCTATTCAAAAAAAAAAAAAGTCTTTCCTAAAGTTGGTGTGAGTTCAATCATTATTTGATATGTGCAATGATGTGACTAAAAAAAGTTTGTCCCTCTACCAATAAAGCTCTTTGCATTGATTGCGCTCAAAAGACACAGATGCAATTGAGAACAACTTTGCAATGCAAAGCACAGCTGATTAATTAGTAAGTCAAAATAATAATGCTGATTAACCTCAATGCATAAAAGGGATAAAATCATTCCAAAGGCTAATGTAATAGTGTGATTGATAATTTAATAACGTGATTTCGCAACGTAGCAGGGCTCATGCAACTCTGTATTGCTCCGATTTCGTTGGTTATGTAGCATAAGTGGTTTCGTGAAGAATTGAGGTTTTTCTATAAAATCAGTTAATAATATAAAGAGTAATTTAACTATTTATAAACACATGCAAAATTCATTTTCTCATCAATGTAGGATTCACTCGTAACACCATGCTCGAACCTCAATTACCATCTCATAATTATAAGGATTAGGGGCATTAACTGTGTTCTTAATTTTGTTAATCCTAGTGATTTAATTTGTAATTTCAGTGGTCAATATTCGCTGGCAAGTGGCAACCATGATTGCTGAGATCATCATTATTTAATTAACAATTTTGCACGAAATTCATTTTCTACCAATAATATATTCGGTCTTTTGATAGGACCAGGCTCCTCTACCCTCCCACTTCCCATACATTTTTATTCCATTTTATTTGTGCGGTCACAATTAAGTCATGTCAATATTTTATATTACTATTACTTTTTGTCTTATTCTCTTTATAAAAAAATCAATATAAAATGTTGACGTGGTTTAATCGTGACCGCACAAAATAAAAAGGAATGACAGTGTATGAAAAATGGGAGGGTAGAGAAGCCGGTCCCTTTTGATATGCATGCAATGCAATGCCCTTCATATTTTTCTATTACAAGGCAAACCACATTTACATTTGATATATGAGCGACTAAGAAAAAAAAAATTCAATGATTCATGAATGATATCGGTACATAAATACATTGATGCTGAAGCAACGGCGAAGTCAACTAAAGTTAGGATTCAAACATTGAGGGTCTGAGAATTAAATATATAAGTTTTTAAATATGTCAACAAATATCAACATATGACAAAGCAATATAACGAGTGTTATGAATAGAATTTTTCGAGTGCTCTCAATGTAACCTGTTGAGTTTTGTCGAGATATGACTAACATGTATTATATCAAACACTTGGAGGGCACAAAAAGAACCCATACCAAGTATTCAAAATGTCATCGAAAAAGCTTCACATGTATATTTTCCGAACAACTTTTACACATGAAGATGTCATAGTGACGGTTTTTATTTTTTATGCTGAACATCACTATTGTTTGATTTTGGCCTAATCAGATAAAAAAAATACATGTTTTCAACTCCGATCCAAAAAATTTCATGAATGAATATCAATTCAATTTCCGAATTTCATAAACTCGTGCCAATTCGGATTACTTTCGGAAATGTCAAACTTGTGCCTGCAAATATCTCTTTAAATTTTCTTAAATAATGTTATAGCCCAGAAGTTCTAAGCCCACCCAAGCTTTCATCTTTGACTTTTCCCCAGTCCAGGAAAACCCGAAAGCCCATTCCCAAGGCCCAAATCCACCCAAATTTATCTTTACAAAAACTAAGGGCAATTTATTCAAAGCTGAGCAAGATATAGAGATTTTGGGGAACTTGGTTGGTTTGTCATGGTTTACACGAAAATTGTATGACTCCAACAGTATTAAGTTACTAACCTCTTATGAATAAACATTTGGGTGTGACCGTGTAATCGGGAATCTATTCTCGTATATCTGTTTGACTCATAACTTGGGAAAGTGAAATGTAAATACATACACGAATTTCAACTCACAACAAGAAGTCAATTCAAAATTTTTGACGTATCTTGAAATCGGCTGAGCTTTTATGTAATCAACAACAATATGTGAGTGCATTCATGAAAATGAAAATGATACTTAAAACATCACACATTTGACGGTCCATACTACATCGAGTAAATCTGACGGTATAATACCCTAAGCCATGAAATATTTTCCTACAAAAATGGAAGAAAAAGAACGTGAAGACATGAGCTTCTCACTCACTCATTAAGTTCTCACATCAAGGTTAAGACTGACCAAACAAGATGGAAGAGTGACAACCAAAAATATATGGTTTACCAAAATCGTATAAAAACGACGACGTCCTCTCTGGCTCTCCCAGCACAACTTTGAAACGTGTCATTAATTTTGTAGTTTGTTTTATTGATCGACATAAATTTTGCATTTGTGGACGGGATCCATGTGTACTTCTCCCACATAATTTTGGGAGCGTGAGTACCATTTTGCCCTTCTCATCATATCTCAAAACATTGTAATTGTGGGTGGCAATATGCAAATTCGTTTTGTTTTTTATGTACGACAAAGTAGTTCAGAAAATTTAATAGTTATTAGATACTACGCGTATTATTTTTAATTAAATTAGCAAGTTTGAGTGAAATTCTAAGCAATAGCCAGTCGATTGGACATAAATCAATATATGTAAAAGAAATGGAATTATTACTGGTACTTCAAATATTTTACTTTACATTTTAAATTTTTTATATTTGAAAAGAAAAATACACTTATAAGAATTGTATAATGAGATTTTGGAATGTCAATAATACTCCTAAAAGAAAAAGAGTAAATTATTTATTTATGGTAAAAAAAGAAGGAAAGAGATCATCCCAGATCTCTTTCATCAAATCTTAAGGATCAAGTGATCTGAGTTTTTGAAATTTGATCAAACGGTTAAAATTATTATAACTTTTAAAAACGGCCTCTATTTTTAACTATTAGATCAAATTTTAAAAGTCCAAATCAATTGATCCGTAAATTTTGATAGAAGAAATCCGGAGATGATTTTTTTTTTTAAAGAAGAGGAGGAAGAAAATGAGAGGACACAATCATTTCTAACATAATCGAGTCGAGGGCATAATTGGGTTTTCACATAGAATTGGCCAGCAAGACGAAGCAGGAGTACCGAAATTGCTACTGGCTTCAACTCCCTCCCTGTTTCGAGCCATGCTAATCAATTTTCCCAAGTTCGGTTGTTGAAACAAAGAAAAGCCAGAAGCATTTCTTCACTCTCTCTGCTTTTCACAAAATCTCAGCTCAAGAAAAAAGCACCCAAACATGGCCTTCGTCTCGCAGCTAACCCTAAACCCTCTGTTGCTAAACCCGCTGCGCCACCGTCTCACCTCCAAGCCTTGCCTCCTCCTTTCGCGAAACTCCGTGGGGATCGCGGCTGCCAAATCCACTAACAAATTCAATTTGATCGTCGGGCCCCGACCATCGACCCGGATCCGATCGGCGAACGATGACGAGTGGGGCAACGAGAGGGAGGTCGAGTCCGGCGGGGATGTAGCTGTGGCCGTGGAGGAGAAGCCGGCTGAGCCGGAGCCAGCGGAGATTAGTCAGCTGAAGAAGGCTTTGGTGGACTCGTTTTACGGGACTAATCGTGGGCTGAGCGCCACCAGCGAGACCCGGGCCGAGATTGTGGAGCTTATTACCCAGTTGGAGGCCAAAAACCCGACTCCGGCTCCGACTGAGGCCTTGCCTCTCCTCAATGGCAAATGGATTCTAGCGTAAGTAGCTCCAACTCCGCCTATTTATTTGTCACTACAATTTAGTGATATTATACTCTGCTTACAGCCCACTAATTGTGTAACTTAATCAAAATTTCGATGCATAGATGTGACTTAAATCAAAATTTCAATGGAAAACTAACGAAAAATCAAATTTTTTTTATTTTTAATGAAAAGTCTTTTTAAAGGACAATGAATAGTATCAGGAAAGTTTGAATGTGGTTTTTTGTTAAAATAAACAGTATGGAGGGTTGTTAAAACTTCCAAATTCCAACGTAGAGTAAAATATTGTTATGGTAACTGAGAGAGATTTAAATTTGGTGGACGAGTTCGAAATCAATTCATTCTCCCGCCACTTGGTGTAAATATATAGTAAATGAAAATTTCATGGAATAAGTAGTATTTATTCTCTACTTCATATAGTTTAGTAAATAATTTGTATTGTTAGGCTCCTTAGAGTTGCCGCAATTGAAGATAGGACAAGAGAACATTAGTTAAGATGGTTTGGACGCGTAAACCGAAGACTTACAGATGCTTTGGGATAAAACTTGATTGTTGTTTTTGTAGGCTCCTTAGTATGGCAGTGTGGCCACTATTTTGCAGGGTTCTCGCACAGTTTAGAGTAGTTTTAAATATCGCATTGTTAAAAAAGAAGAAGAATTTGTTGACTTAAATTCAGCGATTCATATAGACAATTTGTTTTACAGGTACACTTCATTTGCGGGTCTGTTTCCATTGTTGTCAAGAGGGACGCTTCCATTGGTGAAGGTTGAAGAGATATCTCAGACAATTGACTCTGAGAATTTTACCGTACAAAACTCTGTCCAGTTTGCTGGACCGCTGGCTACCACTTCCATCAGCACGAACGCGACATTTGAAGTCCGAAGCCCCAAGCGCGTCCAGGTTTGGTTAATTCATTCCCCTTTCATTGCTTAGCGTATCTTTGAAAATGATTTGATTAATTTCTTAGATGTAGTTTGGGCGAAGTTTTACTTTCAGCATTTCATTTGTGGCCAATTACTTCCGTAGATTACCAACTGTTACAGTTCAAAGATAGTTTGCTTTAATACCTCATTTGTTTTCCGAAATTAGCATGTGAGATGTTTTTACGCCTCCCACAACCCCCAATTGATTCCCACATGTATCGTTCACGTGCTATTTTATTGACGAAACTAAGCTTTTTGTAGCAATTAGGTAAATGCAGAACCATAGTAGAACTTCGCCCAAAGTACATGGTGGTGGCATGATCACAACCATTTTGTGTCTAATTGTTTATATCCTCTTGAAAGCTAGCTAGCTCATTAAATTTGAAGGAACAAACATGATTCAATTTAGGGTTCTCTGGAACGTTGGAAACTAATTATGAAACTATTGATTCAGCTGTAAATGGGTTTTGTTTCGATTACTTTGTTGATTCAGATTAAGTTTGAAGAAGGCGTAATTGGCACCCCACAGCTAACAGACTCGCTGGTGATACCGGAAAATGTTGACTTTCTAGGACAAAAAATCGAACTCGCACCCTTCAAGGGTTTGCTCAATTCTGTTCAAGACACCGCTTCATCTGTTGTAAAGACCATCTCCAGTCAACCCCCTTTTAAGTTCTCCATCCCAAGTAGCAATGCCCAGTCGTGGTTGCTAACCACGTACCTCGATGGAGAGCTCCGGATTAGCAGGGGAGACAACGGCAGTGTGTTCGTGCTAATCAAGGCAGGCAGCCCCCTCTTGACTCGCTGAACAGAACTCGCTATAGCAACGTTTCTGGTGCGTGATATATATGTATGTACGTGTTCAAGGACATAGGATGTAATTTTCTACAATGAAGGAATAAACTGAACATGTCTTGTGAAACAATGTTGTACTTAGTAAGTGAATTAGGCGTATCCAAGTTGGTTAGTCTGCACTTAAGTTCAAATCTTCTTAGTGTAATTTAGAATTTTAAATTAAATTTGATAAAAACAACAAAAAAGTCTTATCCCATTAAATGAGATTGGCTGTCTGAATTCTAGAACATAGGTGCGTTTGGTTTTTCACTAAGTCTTATGTTAGCTTTAAGTACTCCTATGTTTTTCTCGGAGTCTCCTTCCACGTCTTTTTAGTTCTTCTTTTACCCCTTTTTCCATGAGCTTCTATTTCATAATTGCATTTTTTAACTAGAGCAGTATAGGTCTTCAGTTCACATATTCAAACCACCTTAATATATACACACACACACACACACACACACAAAGTGGCGGATTTAAGATTTGAATCTTGGGCGGTCCCAGTGTTAAAGGTCTAAGTTTTTTAGATAGAAATAGAGCACAAAGCACACAAAAAAAGTTTCAATTTATTTTCCAAGGCATTTCGTCAAACATTTGATGAGCGATATCGAGAAAATTTATCGAGTGTTATCTACGCAACCTGTCGAGTGTAGTCCGCGCAACTTGTTGAGATATGCCTAGCAAGTATTACATCAAACACTTGGTAGGTACAAAAGGACTCGTACAAAACATTTGGAGGGTCCTCGGAAGACCTTAACATGTATATTTTTTGAACTTGGGGTGGTCTTAGGACCGCCTAGGTCCCAGTGTGCATCCGCCTTTGTATATATATGAAGTTTGTTCCACAAAAACGTGGGACAAACTTCATAATGTATTCCAACTGTCTATTTTTTAGGTATTCCCTCAAAGATCATAACTACCAAAAATCACCAAATTTGAAACCATTTGACCGTTGGATTAAGGGTTTAGGGTTTCTTTGTAAAACCGTATTTGTCTATTTATTTCACTATAAATGAATGTCTTATAGTTTTGGGCTTGTCTAATTTTTTGCAAGCATGTTCTATGAATGCTGTTTTAAAAGATAGACGAGCGTTAAAATACATTAAGGAGTGGCTCTCACAAAAACGCGTGTCAAAAGTTGTGTTAAAAAAAAAAATGGAGCCACGGCAAAGTAGATGCTTGTGTTGAACACTCGGTAAAAAGAATGTACAAAAGGAAACTAATAAACTAAGCAAAGGTAAATGCTCGTCTGGGTAAAGCATACACTGCTAGAAAATGGTATCCTTAATTGTTCGATCCCCTTTTATGCTTTATTATTCGACATTCTTTGTTAATTAACTAAGTTAAGCATATAGTACAAGCAGTAGCAGCAGCAGCTAGCCTATAAATCAAAGCGACAACAGCCACATTACGCACCGCGAAGTTAGCTAGTACTAAAAATGGGGTACTGGAGAACGCTAGCGGTTGTGCCGGATCCAAACAGGGTGGGAAAAGAGGGAGAGGATACTTTAAGGCGAATTGCAAACTTGAAATGTCCCTATCAATGTGCCATGGAGGATAACTGGGAAGGCGTAAGGGAATACTTCGAGGAAAATCCCGAAGAACTGCTCAATCAAATGACGGTGGGAGGTGACACTGCGTTTCACCTTGCGGCTTCTTTGAGCAGCAAATCACAAGGCAAAAGAGTCCTCCAAGTGTTGATCAATATACTTAGGAATTCGACCAGCTATGCCGAGAGTTCGGCTCTAAGGGTTCCGAATAACAACGGAAACAATACTCTTCACGAGGTGAGTGCGTCCGGCAATGTGGAAGCGGCAAACTACTTGGTGAGCAACTTCAACATGCCTGTTCCGGAAGAGATCATCATCAGTACTAGTGCACGTAGTACTGATAAAGAGAATGATGCACTGCCGCTGCTGGAGACACGGAACCATTTAGGAGAAACTCCGCTCTTCAGGGCCGCTGCTCTCGGTCACACTGACTTGGTCAAGTTTTATGCTGGCAAACTGCTGGAGGATAATCGGGTCAATCTTTGGATGCACTTCCACAGAAATGACAAAATGTCTATTCTTCATATCGCCGTCATTGCACAACATTTCGGTCTCTCTCTCTCTCTCTCTCTCTCTCAGAAAATGCACACACTGATTCCAAAATGCAGACTAATAACTTTTGCTCCTTTGTATTCCACAATACAGAGACTGCTCTTTGGTTACTGGAGTGCTGCCCCTCTCTAGCGCACCAAACTGAAGATAAAGGATTGACAAGTCTTCAATTGCTAGCCCAAATGCCAAGTGCCTTTGAGCCACACTATCAACGAAGCAAATGGAAGATGCTAATTTATTATTGTATGTATCAATACTCTACATACTGCTACATGTGTGCAGACGTACGTACTGCTCCATATACGCGTGTGTGCACCCACGTTTTTTTGTTTTGCCCTTTTTTTATTTTTATTTTTATGAAGCTGTAATATGAATACTTAATTGTTATATACGTAGGCCTTCCTGCTGATGGAGGAGATGTGGTCACACCAAATCAGAAAGATGATGTAGAGATCAACTTGGTTAGCAACCAGCCTCGCCGTCTATCCATCTCTAGGAACAAGCTTTCAGGTAACCTAATTAATTAAACAAATAAAGTACGTACACTTAGCTAGCTAAAGCGTTCCATTAATCCGCATTGTTTCAATGTTTCTGATGAAGGTGCATGCATAAAATGTTTTGCAGGCTTTGCTAGGGTTTACTCTTCAGTATGGGACTCCCTTGCTAAAAGTTTGTTTACTTTCTGCCTTTTCCTCAGTGCATTTCATCACACTGGACACTTGTTAAAACTCTAAAAAATAAACATTATTTACTCATTTCTTATGATTTTACATGAGAAGATGAAGAGTGCATGATAAATTTTTTAGAGTGCCGATAACATCTCCCTATGACACGTTAGTTACTATATATATGCTTATCATGTGATGAATAGGAACAGAAGGCTCGCAGGGCGGCATAATCTACAAGATATGGAAGGACAAGAAAAACAAAAAATCACTAGAGAAAATCGTCCCGTTGCTCGTTAATTCGGACTATTCTTGGTTGAGTAGTAACAAGCAAGCAGACACCAAGACCATTTCTCTGGGGTCAGTGGAAACTCTTAGTAAAGATGGTGATGACGACGGAGACGAAAAAGGAAAGGCAGCCTCAAAAGCAACCAAATCAGAGGGATATGGTGATGATGGAGGTAAAAAAGGAAAGGCGGTAGCAGAAGCGACCAAATCGGATAAGGGGGTGACGACTAAGGTTTATGACTCTACCCCACTGATTATAGCAACTGTCAAAGGAACTCTGTCCATTGTGAAGGAGATACTTGAGCAGCATCCTCAGGCGGTTGAGCACATTAACAAAAACGAACACAACATTTTGCATGTGGCCATTAAGCATCGTCAGAAAGCAATCCTTAAGCTTATCAAAAGCAAACCAAGCGTGATGTCGAGGCTGAATGAGAGGATCGACTGCGATGGCAACACCGTATTGCACCAGGCTGCAGATAGGAGTTACTACTCTATATCATTGTCTCAAAATTTAATTGGCCCTGCCATGCAATTGCAAGCAGAGCTACAATGGATGCTGGTAATATTCTTTTGCTAGACTTAATTATATTGTCAGACAAATACTTCTTTTACTGATTATGTTGATCGACCTGATAAATGTCGGTGTACGTGTCCACTGTCCAGCATGTGCAAGATATACTACCGCCTCATTATGGCTTGCACCATAACAACAAGGATCAGACAGCAGAGGAGCTGTTCTACGATGAGCATAACGAACTCCTGAAGTCAGCATAAGAATGGGTAAAAGAAACCGCTCAGTCATGCTCAACCGTGGCGGTGCTAGTGGCCACTGTGGTATTTGCAGCCGCCTACGCCATCCCCGGGGGTAATGACCAAAGTGGCCGTCCTGTTTTCCAGGACGATCCTCTCTTTTTGCTCTTCACCTGCATGGACGTTGTAGCCATCGCCTGTTCATTATCTTCTGTGGCATTCTTTCTCTCGGTCCTCTCCTCCCCTCTCGAGTATCCACTTTTCATCACCAATATTCCTCGCAAGATCATGATTGGTTTCATCTTGCTCTTCTTGTCAATGGCAACCACCATGCTCGCCTTTGCCGCCACTATTTTACTCCTGATTCGCGTCGAGAAGAAATGGACCAAGTCTATACTTTACCCTATTGCCTTTTTCCCAGTCCCTCTATTCGGTTTGCTCCAGTTTCCTATGTATCATTCTTGCAAAGCCATGTTTCGGAAAATTGATGCCTGGGTTTTGAAGCCCTTCCGCCGCATTCTCGGCTTTACCCAGAGGACATCAATATGCGGTAAGAGTAAGGCGTATTGAACCAGGAAGCATGAGACATAACTTTTCGTTATGTGTGGTTCAGATTCACAATCTTACAGCAAAGATATGTAGTTATCATCTGAATATTTCGGATTTTCTTATTTCTCCCCCATTTTTACAACTTTATTGTCTTCATTCACAAGTATGGAAATAAGTGAAGAATGAAAGACTTATAAGGGGTAGCGTTTATGTCCCCTAAACTAGGTGTAATTTCTTTTTTTCATATCAATAAAATTCCTTCGTACCGCGAGGTTCTTAAAAACAAAAAAAAGTCAAGAATATTGAAAGGCTTGTCGCAAATTGTATGAAAAAGATAACGTCTCATGCATGCTTTTATAGATTTGTATAATTGTCATTTGTGTTTATATTGCATCCTTAACGCGGATAGAATCTTCTCCATCTCAGGTACAATTCTTACCATTTCTTCTTTCTAAATTAAAATAATAATATCGCTTATAATAAAAATAAATAAAAATAAAAAGTACACGCATATTTAAGCTATCTTCTACACTCACTCTGGCATGGTAACCACTCAATATTTTTCTTGGTCGAAAGGGAGAAAAATATTTGCAAGTCTTAATAATATGCATTGGGATTTGTACTTATAAGACATAATAATGCTTAATGGGTGATTCTAGGGAAGTCATCTTCTTGAATCATATTTTGTAAACCACATGATGTAATAATCGATGATTTAATTCCTTCTTTAAATAATTTTAAAAAACAATCGTCAAGCACCACATCATGTGGTTTGCAATATATAGTTTCAAACCATGGTCTTCCAAACATTTTCCATACCTA